>NC_056749.1:568072293-568372293 GCF_019279795.1 Protopterus annectens
CAGGGTTTGAGTCTCACAAGGGATAACTGGCTAGGCTTAAAATGGCTCGCAAGGGCAGTTAGCTTAGTACTAACCTATGAACCTATGAAAAGCTGGTTTAGGATAAGAAGTTGGATTAAGGATCAGCTATCATCATACCTCTCAACCTCCTAGAGCAAGAAATCTGGAAAAATCCATAAATGATGGGGGGACAAAGGTCCAAGAATAGGGACACTTTCTAAATATTCTTCTTACAAACTCAGAAAGTCGACAGAATAACAGGTTTTGTATTAGCTTGATTTTTCTCAAGGGTATGAAGTCTGAAACCCAAATGTCTGCCATAACTTTCTGACTTCAGTCCTCAGTAATTTGCCAGAAAACCACAGTTTTATGAGAAACAGAAGAAAAATATGACGCAAAACTCTGGCCATTCTGCAAAAAATCTGTACAGTTGAGAGGTATGTATCATCTGTCAGAAATAAAGGTATGCAGTTCATTAACAATTTCTTTCAGAGAAGTAACCAAGTGAACTATCTTCAGTGATGCAGTTAAAGATTAAGCAAAGAAAATCTGAGAAAAGCATGAAGAAAAATTTGGAGTCGGTTACCAAATTGTTACAAATAAGTCTAATGGTATAACAATAACATCAGTTCAGGTATGACTGCGGTTACAAGCAAATTGGGAAACAGACACCTACCTAAATCTATAGACGAGTTTTAACATGTAAACAGTAAGGATACTGCAGAAAAATAGCTATGTATATAAAACTAAACCATGAATGTTCTTGTTTCTCAGTCCTTATAGCAAAGTACGAGTTAACATGTTGTTAAGAATGACTTCTATATGCTTTGGCTGTAAATACTTACAAAGGCAAATGTACTACTAGTGCAGGGGTGATGTATGAGATTTCAAAGGTATAAAAATGTAATTAGTGACGATATTCTTTTAGCTGACAGGCATAATCTTTATGCAGTGCAGTACAGGACAGCAATCATATTGGCTTTCCTGGCATAAACTAAGACAGAAATGCAAGCTTTGAAGATAATGAATAACAATTGTGCATGTGTGCGCGCCTCTACCATTCCAGCTTTAAGCGACTTTCTTCATCATGGGTGAGTTTAGTGATTACTTCTTTGACAGTTCTTAATAAGTGTGGGAAATATAGTGAGTCTGTAGAATGTAAATTTGAAATCTGTTAACCATATGCTAATAATGATCAGCAGACATGGGAAAGCTGGAATTAAACTGAAATTAAATTACATATTATGTTCTTTTTAAGGTGAAGGTAGTATGTGCTTCATTCTGAAGGTTTCTGATTCACAGCTGCAGGGTCAGGAATTCAATCTTAACATCCCACAACTGTTTGCGTGGAATTAACATATCTGCAAGACAAGTAAACTGGCTGATTTGACAAACACAAGTGTTTCATATACATTGTATTTACCCTTCTGTGCGTGTCAGAACAGTATCCAAGGAAGACAATTTCACTGTCACTATTTACAACAATTAAAGCTAAGGCTTCAAAGATCAAAACACCTGTGCTATTTATTGACCTTTCCAGTTTCTGAATTTAGTTTGTTCAGCTGGCATAATTATTTTTATCAGCATACTTAAGGACTATTAAAGCCCATCTTCTGAATGTTTGCCCCTCCACAGTACCAACAGAAGTTGCACCTTAAAAAGCTCGCACAGAATCTACAGTGTGAATTTCCACCATATTTGCAATGATGATGTATCCAAGCATGACAATGATGATTGGTGCTATTAACACCTTTACCTGTTTTGCTTACATTTATGACTGCTGAGCCTGTCATGGCCCAGTCATACTTACCTGTTAAACAAAAGCTAATAAATTAACAAAAAAAGTAAATGCTGTTTTTCCATTTACACATAAGCAAGAACACAAAACACAAGTATACAGTAGGAAGAAATCCCACATTTCACAGAGTTGGAGATTTAAAGAGTGTTACATCAAGCTATGCCTTTTGACACTTTCTACTGTCCTTGCAGGGCCCATTTTTGGCATCAGTCACAGTAAAGCTTTGGTTCAATGGAATGAAATTCTATACAGGAAATGAAAAGTTATATTGGGAGTCAGTTAGGGGAATCATCCCCAAACCCGAATATATCAGCTCACTCATTCTGCCCGTTTCCCCATTCCAGTGCACTCTCTGGATGATTCATCAACCGACAAGCTTAGAATCTCTGATTTCATAGCTTGGCAATTTAATAAATGAACTCCCATTCACTTCATAAGAACTGTCTACAAATCCCCTTTTTTGTCTAAAATTGTCTGGAATCATTCTCCTTATATACACACCACTACCCCTCCTCTAAGTGACTCACAAGACATTCCTAGGAAAGTCATACTAAAGGCCAACGTTGATCCGGTCATTCCCTCCTCAAGTATTTTCAAATTCAGTATCAATGCCAGTAAGTGCTCTCTAACTTTGTGTTCTGCACATATTACTCCTGTAACTTTGCGTTCTGCACATATTACTCCTGTAACTTTGCGTTCTGCACATATTACTCCTGTAACTTTACGTTCTGCACATATTACTCCTGTAACTTTGCGTTCTGCACATATTACTCCTGTAACTTTGCGTTCTGCACATATTACTCCTGTAACTTTGCGTTCTGCACATATTACTCCTGTAACTTTGCATTCTGCACATATTACTCCTGTAACTTTGCGTTGTGCATATATTACTCCTGTAACTTTACGTTCTGCACATATCACTCCTGTAACTTTGTGCTCTGCACATATTACTCCTGTAACTTTGTGTTCTGTACATATTACTCCTGTAACTTTGTGTTCTGCACATATTACTCCTGTAACTTTATGTTCTGCACATATTGCCCTTCTCCTGATTACTTCCTCAGTGCAGTTATCTTCCTGGTGCATTCAGCTTTTTGTCAAATTACAAACGTCTTTGAACTGCCTCCATAATTCTAGGGGGCTAATTATTCTGCATGGGAGAATGAACCTCGGAGTCTCTGTAGTTCAGTCTTCTAACCACATAATTGTTTATCCATTATGTCTTAGCTACAGCTCTTTATAACTGCCTTGCTTGAAAGAACTTTGAGGTATCTTTGTCCCAAGTATCCTTCTTGGTCTGTGCTTGCTGCATTTCCATCACACTAGCTTAAGCTTAACTTTCTTATAATCCTATTCAAAATGAATGACTGTACCTACGTGCATTAAACCCTATGTTCATCTGTCTACATATGGTGCAAGCTTGAACAGATCAAACTAGAGTCTAATTTTGTCATCTTTTGAAAAGCAGATTATATTCTGGCATTAGCACTCACATTGTTTATCTACAGACCCTATTATATATGAGCCACATATATAACAAAAGGGCACCGGCTGAACTACTGACCCTTTATCACACAACCTGTCACTGGCCTATTATCGCGCAAGCTCCACCAACCAATGGACAGGGCTTTATGCCCACAACCTAAATCTATGTCCATTTATTGTTGTTCTCTAAAAACTCAAAGCATGGCTCCATAATGAAAACATTGAAGTCCCTACTGGCCACATCCACCGAACTTCCATGTATCCACTTCATATATCACATATTCAAGAAAATACAGCAGGTTGGACTGCAGGCAGGGTTGCATACACTTGTGTGGTGATCACAAATTCAAGAAAACAACACTGGTTTGCAGTTCAGACATATCATGCTGTCACAGAAAATGGGGCTCGTGTCTGGGTTTGCACAGGTTGCACATGTGCATTGGATGCCCTGACATCATCTGCTGTGCTGGCAGACAGGATGACTTTAAACTAATAGTGCACAGTTAAGCTAGGCAAATGGGCAGTGATGTGGCCAGCTATACTGCCTCTAAGAACTGATGAAAAATGATGGAAATCCCCGAGGCGACAGTGACCATTTGGCGAATCACTAGACTGCCAGGGAAGTCAGAAAAAGGACATTCAACCACTTCAAATAAAGACAATTTGCCCACATCAGGAATATAAAATGATGCAGAAAATGTGGCCACATAAAAGAAAAGGAGGAGCATAATATGCTGCTCCAGGAAAGGTAAACTGTGCTTGTGTGAGGTCAAATGCTTGGACATAGCGTGAAACCACTGTAGAAGCAAAAGGTTCACAATCCTGCAGCAGCAGGAACAAGCTCAGAGATTCATAAAGTCAGCTTATCAGGTAATGCATAGCACAATTTGCAAAACCTCCTGTGTGTGAAGCCATGCTAATGTACGACAGTCATTTCAATTTAGGCATTTTCATAGGCTGGGGCTATTTGTCGTGATGCAAAATAAAAATAAAATATTTTCTCTGTCTACGTCTGTTTGCTCTAATTACCCCAAATGTTTTTAAAAGTTATATTTAGGATTGCAGTTTTATGAAAGATATTTTTCGATGAGCAACACATTTTTTTACACCATCAAAATGATACACAAATAAGATGCATCAGTAGTGGTAACATTCACATGAGTATGATAAACAGAGCATGTTCAAAACATAATGATACTGCTGTCTGATGAAAACACACACACCTAGCTCTGCAGAGTAAACCAAATGGTATTATCACAAAGCTATTAAATATTACTGCCAAAAGCTACATATAAATAAGAAAGTATGATCAACGAGATATTCAACTTAATTTTTAATAAAGAGTAAAATGATCACATATACAAATCATTCAGTAAAAACTGCAAGAGTTTTCACTGTGCAATACTTAAACCTCCTGCATTGGAGGCCCCTGGGATACATGCAAATGAACCATTAAGGACATGACAGCAGTGGATATCCAAGGGATATATGCAAATGAACCATTAAGGACATGTCAGTAGTGGATACCGATGGGATATATGCAAATGAACCATTAAGGACATGTCAGTAGTGGATACCGATGGGATACATGCAAATGAACCATTAAGGACATGGCAGTAGTGGAAGCACATGGTATTTTTTGCAAATTGCACCTTATGGACATGCCTGTTTTTCAGCTACAAGGCTTCTGAATGCCCAAAGTCTTTATGGGTCCATTCAGTCCAATAAAGCCAAAACCACTAGCTGTAGTTATGCATTTAAGATTTATCAGCAATTATTACATCAGACTTGGTGGGATGCAGTAGACCCTCAAAGGTGACCATTGCAAATGGGGAGGTAGATTTTTCTCTTTCAGGCCCTCGTTTTCGCTAATAAGCTGAAGAAGAGTGGATGCCTTGTGAAATCACTCAATATCATTCTCTGATGTGCAGTAACTGCCTGGAATTTTATAACAATTTAGATCGTGTTTATTTTGAGTTACTATTTTCATGGTCCTGTTACACCACTTTATTGAGCTCGTCATCTGTCTGCTTTATACTGAAAATGCCCAAACTTGTATACAATGAGGCTGGAGACATTCTTGTATGTAAATACTTGCATACTCCATGGCTTTTTGTAAATACTTTTCTGCAGGTCCATCCAAAGTGTTTGTCAGTGACAGCATAAAGGCCAACAAGGGTTGCTCTCCACAACCATTATGAAGTGGCAGTTCAGCAGCACACAATTACTCTCTGTCTGCAGCCTTGGGGTAAGACAGCTAGCCAAAACCTCTTGGTTAGATTGCGATGTTCAGAGTGTACACAGATACTGTTAGCCTATACTTGTTGGTCTGTCAAAACATTCAGAACATTCTTCTTTAGACTTGCAATATCTGACTACACAATGGCAGTAGCTTGGATTATGAAGAACTTCTTCAGCACATCCTGCAGTCTGTGCTACAGGATACAGATCCTTCATGGACCAGACCGTGCTGCTGACTGGTTGTGTAATCAAACACATTATCATGTCAACGTGGTGGCTTATCTACAGCTTTTAGCACTCATTCTGCTCAGACTGTCAGGACAGTATGGGAATAAAGTAACATCGCATCCTCTAAATAATATGGGTAGCATCTCCCCAGCTGCCTCATTAATGAATAATGCACTGCTCACTGTCAAGAATGTCCCCCATTCCTCATTCATAAATTCAATGGGGCTTCATTTTTTTTTTTTTACAATGAATTATTTTTCTGAGACAGGAATGGGGCACCATGTTACATCAACTTCTGTTTTATCACAGACTTAAAAGGAATATCAGCACGAGATCACTGAACAGTGACAATAACGAATATTCTCCTTTTCTCCACTCTTGCTTAATCTCGGAGTTAATATATTTATAGAAATGTGGGGTGTAAGGGGGGACTGCATCCTGCTAAAAAATTGTTTTGCTTCAATTTCTCTTTCTCTGCATCAGACCCCCAAAGTATTTTTCTTTTATTTTTTTGGTCAAGTTAGTAGATTTGAATAGCACACAAAGAAATTCATAAGCCCTCTGCTATGATATATAAGAATGCATAAGCCCTCTGCTATGATATACAAGAATGCAAACGCCCCTCTGCTATGATATGTAAGAATTCATAAGTCCTCTGCTATGGTATATAAGAATGCATAAGCCCTCTGCTATGATATATAAGAATGCATAAGCCCTCTGCTATGATATATAAGAATGCATAAAACTAGTCTGTGTTAATCCCTTTTATCAGTCTTTGCTATCCTATTCCAGTGACACAGTAGTGTTTATGAATAACACTGTCAACTCTGTCATCAGGATCTCATAATGCAGATACGTGTCAGGGATTTGTGCTCATTTTAGACAACAAAACAATTCTTCCTTTGTAAATCTCACAAATCATCATCATCCAGACAGAAATGCTTTTAAGCCAAATTCTTAAACAAGTAAAGTGAGAAACTACAAAACAGGTTGAATCGAAGTGTCTGTGAAGCTTGGAAAGTACGACTGTATTCTGTAAATATTTCAGGTCAATCTAATGTGTATTATATGCAAGTATTATTCTACAGCATTATTTCAAAATTAACATCATCTGTCTTAAGCAGACCTATTGCATTCTAGCATTCCACTGGCCTGAATGGTTCTTCTCCTTTATTTGATTCAGAGCTTGTTAACAGCACATCCCAGCCCTGAAAGAGTTATCAGTGGCTTATGAAGCAAACATTGTACATTGCTTTCTACTATTCTGAGTTATTTCAAGATTACAATGAGACATCATACATGGAAAATATTGTGGTTCTTTATACTGCTAAGTTTTAGTTTCGAGATAATGTTATGAGCTGCTGATATGCAAGTTGCATTCTGTAGATCTTGTGTTTCACATCTGATCCCCTTAATTTCTACTTGCAAAGTGTACAACTCTGAGCAAATCATTTAACCAGACAGACAATATTCTTGGGTAACCCAGGAAAAGAAACACTTGTGTCCAGTGACTTACCTGGTTAACAAATCCATACAATAAAAATAATAAAATAAAAAGTAAGCAGACAAAAATCACAACTGTCTCATTCTTAGCGCATACTGCTAAATGTTTTACTGCATTTTAACACCCATTCTTGCTTGTAAGCTTTAGTGTCAAAATAATTATAGTTACAGAGCATCTATACACTATTTTCCAACACATATTATACAAACGTCATACAGTGTGTCTGACATGTGAATACCCCTGCCAATACTTTATAGCCAAATCAGTGCACATATTTCTGGAATTTCATTCAGAAATAAACATATTTTTTCCATTTTGTTCTGGTGCAAAACATTTTGTTTTTAATACCTCAGCATGATTCAAAACCACTTAATGTATCTTAAACAGAATATTTTTTGTTTCTCTACTTCCATGTAAATTACACTGTTTATATCTCAGCAACATATATAGCACTTAATTTTCTTTTTAATTTTGCATCTGTGCTTGAAGCAACATATCCTCTGTTTTCTCAGCAATAAACAAATTATGTGGTGCCCTGGGAACTCCAAGCTAGGAACAGTATGGGTCTAATTTACCTTGATTTTCTGTGTAGCTCTGATAAAATCTGAATGTTTAGGAATTAGATTAATATTGACTTATGTTTGTCCATTTTCATTCTTCCTAACTGATGGGTTATGGAGCCAACCCTCAGATCCAACCCGGCCACATTTTCAAGACTTGGATCCTAGTCTTGAAATCCTTCCTCTACCCATAATGCTCTATACTATAACTCTTCAGATCGAGTTTGCTGCTTCTCTGCCCATTGGATTACAGAGACAGGACAGACAGAGGCTCAAACCTGAAATGTGTGATCCAAAAAAAGTCCAAAGATCCTACTAACAGTGACAAAGGCTGGGGGATGGTTGGGAGGGAAGGTAAGGAAAAATGAAAATGGACAACAAAGCTGCCAAGTTATGGTAAGTACAGAACTGCTAAAGCTGATATTGTCCTTTTCATTCTTCCTCACTGATAGGTCAGAGTCCCCAGCTACGTAACTTTTCAGAGGCCCTCAAGGAATGATATGTCGGAGCACTGTCAAACGAAAGGAAGCCCTGCTTCTGGAGACAATGTCAAATTTGTACTGTCTAACAAAGTTATGAGACTTCAGCCAAGTGGCTGCAGTACAAATATCATCAACTGAAATCCTAGATGAAAATGCAGATGAGGTAGCCATAGATCTGATGGAGTGAGCTCTAGGAGGTCAAGGCAGTTCCAAACCTGTTTGAGAATAAATCAGTGAAGTACAATCAATAAACTGTTTAACCCAAGCAGTTAGATGAAAAGGATATAAATAGCTGATCATACTTCCTGTTTAATTCTGTGAAGATAAAAGCATATTCATCTATGAATGTCAAGAAGATGCAGCATATATTCGCCCTTATTAGCAAAATTTGGGAAGAAAACCGACAGTTGAATTGAATGACTAAGTGTCTCAAGGGCCACTTTAGGTATAAAGGAAAGGTTATTCTTTATAGATACCCTATCTTTGTGAAAAATGATGTGAGGAGGCCTAGCTGATAAGGCCTGGAGCTCAGAAATTCTTTTCACTGAAGTAATGGCTACCAAAAAAGATTGTCTTCCAAGAAAGAAACTTCTTGACGGAATTGTTTGCTGGTTCAAAGGGTTTTTGAGTCAACCCCATGGAGAAACACTGTGAGGTCCCAAGGGTAAGAAGGGTCCTGTATGGGAGGTCTGAAGAGGAAAATTCCTTTCAAAAAGGCTTTACATAACCTGGAAGTTGAAACAGAGAAGGATTCACTTCCAGCATGAAAATTTGATACTGCAGCTAGTTGAAGTTTAATGGTAGAAAAACTAGTCCCTTCTTTGAAAAGATTACTGAGGAAAAGTAGGATGGCCGAAGTAGATGCTGAGAAGGGGTCAATGTTCTCTTTAGAAGCTCATATGGAGAATTGTTTCTATTTGCTTTTGTAGACCTTCTTAATGGAAGCCTTCTGGGAGGCCAAGATAAGGTAAGAAACTGGGGAAGCAAGCCTGGACCAGCTTACCATCACTTGAAGTGGAGAAACCATGCGGTCAGCTTGGCGGCATGGAGATTGGGATGCTGGAATTCTGACAGAAGAGATAGGAGTTCCTGATTAGGCTCCAGTATCCATGAAGGATATTTGAGGTGAGACTAGAAGAAGGGGAGCCACACCTTTCAAGGCTAGAAGGGGACAATGAGTATGACTGAGCTCTTCACCCTGCTTGCTTTCTGTAGGAACTTCAGGATCAGGAGAGAGGGGGAGAACATAGAGAACAATCATGAAACACAGCATCCCTCGGTGACTCCCCCTAAAGGGGGATTACAGCAAAGTACTTGCTGCACTTGTTGTTGAGGGGGAGGCAAATAGTTTGCAGCAAGGCTGGCCGCAATGTCTAAAAATCATGTTCACTACTGATTGATTGAAGAACCACTCATGAGGGATCAGAATGGACCTGCTGAGTCTGTCCGCCAGAGCATTGGTTTTTCCCAGTATATGCATTGCAATTAGGAAGCAGACTGAAAAAATTGCCCATTCCCAGACCCTCATGGCCTCTGTGTACAATGGGTAGGAACAGGTTCCTCCTTGTTTGTTGATGTACCAGACTAATGACATGTTGTCCATATGGATAGCAATAGTCCCCAGAGGGAGAATGTCCTGAAAGGCTTGCAACATTAGAAAGACTCATTTCATCTCAAGGACAATGATATGCAGTTTTGCCTCTGAAAGGAACCACGTGCCTTGGACCATCTTTCCTTTGTAATGCCCCCCCCCCCCAACCCCAATTAGGAAGTTCCATCGTCACTGTGGCTATTGGTGGGGGGAGACAGAATGGCCTGCACAAAAACAGACTGACTGTATCCACCACTGAATATTATGTTTGCAAATTGGAGTGAGTTTGATGGGAACAGATACAGGCTTGTAAAGAATAGACCACTGTACCACCAAGGTCCATTGCAGGATTTGCATAAAGAACCTTGGTAGAGAAACTATAATAATAGCAGCTGACATTGATGCAACATCCTGCAACACTAATTTTGCAGGAGGGGGTGGACAAGACAGTAAGTCCCAGACCTGATTACTCAAAGATGTAATACGGTGAAGAGGAAGAGAAGCCACTTGATTCATAGTATCCAGTTGAGTTCCTATAAATTCTAGATTGTGTACAAGAGTCAGGCTGGATCTGGCATGATCTATCATAATGCCTAAGGAACTGGAGATCTGAAGCATGTAATTCCTGGATTGAAGATGCTGATGCCTGGTTGGGACAGTGAGGAGACAATCATCGAATCAGGCAAACACCTGGAATCCACTGAGCCTCAGGTGACCCGCTACTAGTGCCATGCATTTGGTGACGGGGGGGGGGGGTCTGTGATAAGTCCAAAGGGCAGTGTTCTGAACTGGTAGTAACTGGCTCCCAGCCAATAGCGCAGGTGTCTCCTGGAGCACCTGCCCATTTTGATGTGACAGTATGCATCCTGGAGATCTATAGAGCATATCCAATCATTGTTGCAAAGAAGAGGCAGGATGGACTGAACTGTAACTATTAGGAACTTTGATTTCTTTACATACAGATTCAGATTGCTTAGATCCAGAAATGGTCTTAAGTCCTCTGTTTTCTCTGGCACTAAAAAGTAGCAGGAGTAAGTTCCTTATCCTATTTGCTCGGTTGGGACCTTTTGAATGACTCTTTTTTTTTGTAGCAGCTTTTTCACTTCTTGAGCTGCATACTCCATCTGACTGGGTGGAACAACGGGGAGTTTCCTTCTGGATCCAAGAGGAGGAAGAGAAAAAGGAATGAAATAACCTCTGGATATTAAACTTCGAACCCAAGTGTTGTTTGTAAGATTTGTCCAGGCATCTGGATGCAGGGACAGATGACTCCTGACTGCCTCCACAGATGGACAGCCAGCCAGCACTTCAGGAGCATTGATAGGGCCTGTCAGAGAAAGTCTCTGAAGGAAGGCCTGGGTCTATGGACCCCATCTGCCTCTGGGGTGATATCTACTGTTGAAGCCTCCTGCCCTGCCTCTGAAGGAAGTATTCCCACGCTGGTCTTGAAATGGCTCCTGAGACTTCAGGAACCAAGTTTTCTTCATTCCTTGCTGGTTTCTGGAAAAAGCCCTCTGAGGGGTGGAAAACTTGATTCTCATAGCAGATAGGGTCTTTCCTTCCTGCTTGCTGTGAGTAAGCATATCTTTCACTGATGGCCCAAACAGAGAGGAGCCACTGAAGGAGGAATTAACAAAGGACACTTTCAAGGGTTCCGCAAAGTTGCATAGCCTCATACAGGCATGTCTTCTTAGGGCTATGCCTGATCTGGCTGTACATGAGCTACCATCTGCTGTATGGGAGATCAACCTCATCAAAGAATTAGCAATAGATGAAAGGATAGCCAGTTAGGGAGAGACCGTTTTGAGGTCCTCCACCGATATGGCCCCAGCAAGAGAATTTAAGAGCTCCTTCAACAAATCTCTTTGCAAGTGGGTAAAGTGTGCCAAAATGTGTAAAATAATCTAAAGACCTCAGAGCAAATGTGGCTGAGGTGTAGATGCACGTCTGAATCTGTCTATCACTCTGTACTCCCTGTTCGATGGATGGACAGAGGAGCTCTGCTCGGCTAGCTCCTTTTTAGTAGCTGCTGCCACAATGATAGCATCAACTAGGACACCCTTGCTCCAATGGGTTCTGTTTGCTGGGGAACTAAAAATGTATCTGAGTGCTTGGTGATAGGCTTGACAGTGTTCAGTTCTGGTGGGAAACAAAATCATTAAGTTCGTTAGCTGGTGGATTCACTCAGGATGCAGATGGGCCTGCCCCGAAAGCCTCCAAGAACACTGACTCTTCAGAAGGAGGAAGTTGGGCAGACCAGCCATCCCTCTGTCTAAGGATTTCCAGGATGTCTCCAAAGGAGACATAGTCTGGTGGTGATCAGGGAGATCCTTCTCCCTCATCAAAGTTGGGGTCTTCAATGAGGAACTCCATTGGGGAGTCTATGTGCCTCATTTTGCATGTCTTCTTCCGAGGAACCTCCTCTGTGGGATGTTCAGAAGTGTTGAAAAAAAGTGGAAATTCCTCAGGGGGAAGACCATGGAGGCTTCCCAGTGTAGGCTGACCTGCAGCAGGAATGATGGGCTCAGTGCTCAGACCCTATGAGGGATGAATGGAAGGATCAGAGATGAGAGAGGATGGCTCTCTATGTAATGACAAGACCCTTTCTACCACCTGGAAGGCAGATGGGTCAGGGAAAACTCCTCCCATCTCCCCTGGAGCTCACGCAGCCAAGGAGGACAGGATAGGGCCAACCCTGGCTCTGCAGCCCCCAGAAAGAATTGTACCTGAGCTGTTGAGGGCCGAGGCACCAAGAGGATTCAAGAGAGCCAGAGCCAAACCCAACCCTCCTGACCTGATGCCAACACTTCGAGATCTGATCTGGCAAAATCGTAGCAGGGCTGGTCAGGGAAATCAGAGTCAAGAAAGGGGGCTTCCTCAGATATGACACTGAATCTCTCAGATATCTTGGATCCTGGGACTCCAAAACCATGGATCAGAATGGACAAAGAGACTGAATGTAGTGGGCAAGTGCACTCATGGATCCAAGAGGAGATGGAGCTGTTAAGACCCCCATCTGGATCTGAGCCTTGAGAAATCTCCACATCACCATATTGGCTTCTGTCAAGCTCCCAGAAGATATGGATGAAACTGAGGAATTGGGTCTGGATTGATTTGAAGGCTTTTGAAATAACTAAGCTGGAAGCAATGATGATACTGGCCTTATTACTCTTTCTGGTGTTCGACTCCTAGCTTTCAGATCCAAAGGCCTTAGATCTGACACTGAAGCCGAATGAAGAGGAGAACTGCATATAGTAATTAACCCTGACAGATCTGAAGCTGTCTGTGGATCCGAGAGGGAAGTAATATCTTTTGAATCCATGAATGTCTGTGGATACGAAAGAGATGAAGGTGACTTTGGATCCAAAGGGTGTCAGATCCGATCTTTTAGCAAGCTTCCGAGTAGGTTCAGAGGAGTACCTTGGTGACTTAGGCAAATATCTCTTCCTAGGCTCATCTGAGCCATGCAATTTTGAGGGGGGTTAAGCCCCTTTGGAAGATGAAGAGTTAGGCAGCAAACCTTTCAGAATTAATTTATTCTGTCTGTCAGATATGGCCCTAGGATTGAAGGTGGCACAGATTTCACAAGCCGACTTTGGATATTCAGGACCCAAGCAATAGATGCACGTTTTGTGGGCATCAGAGTGAGGGATCTTGTGCCCACAAGAAGAGCATCTCTTAAAAACCCGAAAGTTTCTCAGATATAGTTAAAACACCACACACAGAATAACCCATGAAAACACCAAATAACCTTTAGTTAAAACACACACACAGAAGCGGTATTCAATGATTATACAGAAAATACTAATGAAACAATAACCAAGCTACCAATAATAATCATCATAGGAGGTTACTAGGCTATCAACCCGGAGGTCATTTCAAGCCTAGCCATTTTGTCCCAATGTAATACCATAGATAGTCTAAGTCAATACCAAGGATTCTATTTAGTAGTGACTACCCATGCCCAGGAGGGTTGTGGGCACTATCCCCAGTAAGAATTTATGATGTCCCATCCAATTGTCCAGGTTCCTTTTGAACAGTGTCATAGAAGTGCTATGCTTCACATGAATTGGCAGCCTATTCCAAAGATTTGGCAGTTGCTGGAAGACAAATCTGTCCCTCCAGCATGTCCTATTCAAGTCGCAGGCCATATATAGGTCCCTGGAATGGGTAGCTTTAGTTCTGTTTAATTTATAGATGTGCATCAAATTCATTAAGTTTGGGTTGGAGACTGCTCTGTAAGCCATGCATAAGTCTCGGCCCTAAGAAGTCTGTATGATACTGTGTATAGTGACATGGACTTCAGTCCATCTGTGTAAGGCACGGGGTGGAGTCCCTTGATCTTCTTTGTTAGAAACCTCTGAGGTCTCTCCAATTACTGTAGATGCTTTGTATGGTTCATGCCGAAAGGGGCGCTATAATCAATTATCGGCTTGATTAGTAACGAGTATAGATGGGTTATAACCTCCTTTGCTAATCACATGTGCTACTTAGAAAGACTTCCTTACTACAGTAGACACACGGTGGTCAAAGTTAAGGTCACAGTCTACTTGTGCTCCCAGATCTCTTACCACTTTGTAGGTACATAGGGTATTGTTGTTAATTTGATAGTGTGAAGGGACATTTTTTTTTTTACCAAAGGGAATGATGATGCATTTCTTTGCATTCAGTTTGAGACCATGACTAAGACACCAGTCGTTGGTCTGCATAAGACCCTCCTGAAGTATATTGACATAATTTGTGAATTAAATAACTGCACCCAGTTTGCAGTCATCTGCAAACTTAGTCAGCCACAGCTCCTTAGTTTTGGCCTGAACTTCTGAGAAGTATATACCAAACAGAAGGGGACCCAGCAATGACCCTTGTGGCTCCCCGCTGGAGACAGGTCTGCTAACTGATGTGGAGTCATCCACTCTGATAGTGTGTAACTGGTTTGATAGCCAGTTGGCAACCCATCTTACAACAAAGGGGTTTAGGAGTTTTGCAGATGGGACCACCTCTATGGTTGACTTTTGTTTGGCTTATGATTTTTTGCTGAAGAGTCTTTATGAATATAGTTGAGACAGGTGGAAGCTGGAAAGAGGGAGGACAGTTAGAGGGGTTGGTGGGAGGGAGAGAAGAGTGGAGTGGAGGGTGTATTGGAAGAGTTTGGTAAGATTGGTAGCTGATTTATTCGAGAAAGAAGTGGGATGAAGAGGATGTTGGAGGGGCAGTAGGTTTTGCTGGACTGGGGTGGGTGTTGGATAGGGGGATTAGAGGTAAGAAAAGAGGGCGGTTGTGGGAAGGAGATCTAGATGGGGTTGGGAGGAGGAAAGTAGGAGTAGTAAATAGTAGCTCAGAAGGTTTGTCCAGGGTGATTATGGTTTTTTTTAAGAGAAAGGAGTGGTGGATAGAGTGGAGAGGGATGGTGGGATTTTTTGAAAGAGGTAGGAGTGAGGAGTTGGAGAATGGAAAGATTGGGTTGGAAGGCCAGGGAGGAGGGGAGAAACAAAGGGAGGTGATGAGAGTTAAGGGAGAGGGAGAAAGGAAGAGTTAGGGGTGGTAGGAAGGAACAACTCTGATAGGTGTAGTTTTGTCAGGCATTTGTATCTTAGGGTCTGCCGGTTTGGGAATGTTTAGGAATTGAGGAGACAGAAGAGGCTGAGAGTACGAGGACTGTAGGTGTGAGGAGAGAAGTAGATGAGGGAGGTGACAGAGGTGGGGTGGAGGCAGGATAGGGGTAAGGGAGGGAGAATATCACTGAAAGAAATTCAGTTTGCTAAGTTTATCGGTAATGCCTGAGTGTAGGATTGTGACAAAGGCCAAGTCGAGGTATGCTGTGTGCACAGATTTGCCCTTGTCAATGGTTCTTGTCACACCTTCAAAGAAGTTCACCAGGATTAACAGACAGGATCTGCCCTTAACGAAGCTGAATTTGGTCAGATCCAGGGTTTGGAGGTCACCTATGTCTTTATTTATGAGGTCCATGATGGTATATTCCATGGCTTTACAGATGAGGCTGGTCAGACTTATGGGTCTGTAATTCCATGGGTCTGTTGCTAAGCCACGTTTGTGGAGGGGAATAACTATTGTTGTTCTTCATTCCACAGGAATAAAGCCTGTGGTTAGCCAGTGATTGAATATGGTATTTAATTGTGATGCTAGCTCATGTTTTAGTTTGTTTAGAAGACAGCCTGGGATGCAGTCTGGTCCCATAGAGGCTGTTTTTTTTTACCTTAGACAAGGCTTTAATGACTTGCTCTTCAGATAAGTAGGGTGGGGGGGGGGTTGCAGGCAAGGTTTGTGATAAGTTTGGAGGGGATAATGGAGTGAAATGTTCACCAAATCTGTCCACTAGCAGGTTTGCAATCTCTGCAGAATCAGTGCATGTGATACCATTAGTCATTAGTTTGGCAAATGCTTGGGTCCTACCTTTTAGGTCATGCACGTAACTGTAAAAGGCTTATGGCTATCCTTGGCTGGGATTGCTAAGTTTTTCTCAAAATTACCCTTAGATGATTTGACATGTTATCTTATTTGCCTGTTAAGGCTGAGGAGGGTGCTTTTCCATTGTTCTGGCCTCACCTTAGTTTTCTTAGACAGCAACGTTTTGCATTTGTTGCAAAGTTTGTTGATGCTGGATATCCACCAGGACGTTTTTTTTTTTTTTGCTTGGGTCTCTGGCTTTGATTCTCTTTGGAACAGCTAAGTCTATACACTTATACATTCTTGTAAGCTTTGGTGTAGTTACCACTTCCAGATGCGTGCGGGGCTTGGAATCCATTTATACCTTCCCCTAGGAGGGTATAGGTTGTTTTGGTGAAGTTTTTTAGTCTGACTTTACCATTTGTGAGTTCTAATGTTAGTGGCAGTTCAAAGGCAACTGATTTGTGGTCAGATTTAACTAATGAGGGTCTGACGGTTGCAGTAGTGCATCTGTTTGTCATGTTAGTGAGGACCAGATCTAGTATGTTTGCTCCTCTTGTTGGGCAGTTTGAAAAATTTGTTTCAGGGCATTTAAGTTAATAAAATCAAGGAACTTTTGTGCTATTGAGTTAGGGCTAGAGTAGGTTTGCCAGTTGATGGTGGGATAATCGAAATCCCCCATGACCAGAGTGTTTTGCAATATTCGGATTGACTCCAGTTTGGTCAAGTAGGCCTCATGCACATCATGATCCATGTAGGAGATCTATAACTAACTATGACTTGAATGCGGGTGTTGCCCACAGTAGTCTGAGCTTGGAGTAACTCCATGGAGTTGTCCAGTATAACTATTCGGGAGGTGAATTTATCTCTAATCTAGATAGAAACACTGCCTCCTTTGGTTCTCACACATTTGTTTTGCTGTCTAAAGGTGTGGAAGTTATTGTAGCCTTGCAAAGTGAGGTTACTCTCTGAGGCCTTGAAACAGGTTTCTGTGACTGCAGACATCTACATCCTCCAGTGAGTGACAGAAGTGCTTCCACGGTGTGCAGTTTTTGATTTAAGCTCCTATTGTTTAGCAGCATAACACATATTTTATTATGGCTGGCAATTTTCATGTCGGCAATTTTGTTTTTTGAGACCTTGCCTAAAAAAGGCACTATGTTGGAGGCAAGAACCTTTGTTAGCAGCCGAAAGCCTAGTGGTGCCAGATACAAACTGTCTCTGGAAAAGCAGCGAGTTTGTCAACCATGTCATCCCCAGGCTGACAGAAACTGGATCCCCTTTGAATGACACCAAAAACTAAGCCAATTACTGAAATCAATCATTGTTTTATTTATACTGTGGCATCATTCTAAGTGAGGGTAATATGCTGCTCAAGGTTAGGAACATACTTGTCTGGGACATGTACCCAGAGAGCTCAATCATGTCTCTCTTCACAACAGTCCAGTGAGGTACGTCTCAGGTCATTCACTCCATGAGCTATGACAGAATCATAATGGTACTTGTTGCCAATAGACCCGAGTGTATGTGTGATCTGACAAATCCTGGCACCAGACAGGCAGCTGACTGTGACTTTCTCCTTATCTAACCTGGTGAGAGGGACATCCATGTGTCTCTCAGTGGAGTCTCCAATGACAAGAAAATTTGTTTTTTTAGTGTTACTCCTTAAGGGCTTGGTAGGTGAGACACTGGTGTTGCTGTGTGTCTTGGGTGCAGTGGGAACTGTATTAGCTGCAGCAGTCTTTTGTTTTGGAGTTCTCTGGTGCTTTAGTAAGTTTTTTGAGAGAACCTCCTCGTATGTTGATTTATGCATTGGATGTGTACTGTGTGTATGAGTAGTGGTACTATGTGCATCCGTGAGCTGACAACCTCTTCAGTGGTATTGTTTTGAGTGAGAGAGAAGGGATTCAAGATTCTTGGTGTAGATACATTTCTCACACTCTGCACTAGAGTGAATTATTAGTAGAGGGTTGAGAGGGTTGTCAGTGTATATGAGGCAGTTGCTACACTGCCTCAGGAGACTCAAGTCTACAAGGCTGGCAGGAAAAACAAGGGTAGTCCAACTATCCATAATGCTAGGTTTGAAGAACTGTTATCACAAAGGGGGCTCTTTCAGGACTGATCTCAGATGTCCTCTGTAGACGGGTATTTCTGATGGAGTTTTTGGCTGGTGGTTCAATAGGTCACAGCTCACTAGCTATATTTCTTATAATGAAAATGTACTAAAGATGAGGAGTATACTGATGTACTGCAGCTGCATCTAAGGGAAAACTTGTTGAAATTATCTATCCAGGTATGGCGTACAATTGTGCAGCAATGTGCGGTGCTGCTTGATGCGCAAACAAGCAGAAACCCACTCAAATGCAGGGCTTAAATGTCAGAAGCTAAAAATTGGGGAAAAAACTTTAAAAACCTCAAAAGAACCAATGAGGATGCTTACTTCAAGCCATAGACCAAACACCCTACACCTGACAGGTTCCAGTCAGCACACTTCTCTCACAAGGGTGCAGAAGGGCACCTTCCAATCAAAGACGGCTTGGAAAATGTGCTCAGAATACAACAGCCACTACAAACAGACCCATATGTAGCAAACCTGTATCTGGACTATGCTACAGCTGCTAGCTACAGTAATTTAGGTGGGAAACACTAAAAAATGTTTTAAACAGCAAAAAACAGCAGTGAGACATTAAGAAATGTCACTAAAACAACCATGATTAGCGCTTTGATCTGTAATAAACAAACTTCATGAAATGAGATTTACCTGAATAGTTTACCATATTTAAAACACATATCATCATGTGACTTCCAATGCATCACATTTAATGACCCCCCCCACACACACACAATTTTAGGCATTGTAAAATACATCACATAATACTAACAGAACCACTTAAAACATACTTAAAAAAGATGAAAAAATTACTAAACAGCTATTAAAATAATTATTAACAAATATATATATGTAAAAACACGCATCTCTGAAAAGCTTTAAGCTTTAAAACTGGCTGAACAGATATAAACTCATTTAAGCCTGGACTCACACTTGCATTACATTTCAATTGCCACAGCAGTTCCTTTTTGTCCATATGCAACCCCAAAGGACTACCCTCTTTTTGTATTACAGTTACAATTACCTTGCATTTGATACAAGTGCCTGGGTACATTTTATATAGGCACAAACAAGATGGTGGTACTGTATAAGCACTGTATGAACAATCCAACACTATTCACGCCAAATCTTTTAATGCAAAGCTTTCGAGTTAACCACCCTTCATCAGTACATAAAAAAGTGAACTCTCACATTGTTTAAAAAGGGAGCCAAATAAAATCACATGCAACAACCAGCCTATCATCCTAATTACTAGTTAAACTTTAAAGGAAAAGCAGTCTTCATATGTACAATTACATTTCTGATATAGCACTAAAGGAATATGAATGGATTGTTAGACTTCAGGCAGATGTTAAACCTGGTCTTAACAATGCAGTTAGTTTAATGCCAATTTTAGTAAAAAAACAAAGAGAGAATATCTAATATGAGGTAATCTAGATTATTTTATAATAAATGTGTTATGTTTTAATAATATTGGCATTACTGGTAAATGTAAAGTTTTAGAAATGTAATTGTACATATGAAGACTGCTTTTCCTTTAAAGTTTATCTAGTAATTAGGATGATAGGCTGGCTGTTGCATGTGATTTTATTTGGCTCCCTTTTTAAACGATGTGAGAGTTCACTTTTTTTATGTACTGATGAAGGGTGGTTAGCCCGAAAGCTTTGCATTAAACAATTTGGCGTGAATAGTGTTGGATTGTACATTTTATATAGGGGCAGGCTCTACAAAACCCACATCTTTTCATGGTAAAACCTTGATTGTCCGAGGAAGAATTAATAGGCATTTCCAGGAAATCTTTTAAGTTTTTACCTCTCCTGAAAATTATTGTTGGCTTTTCTCCTAACTTGCTAGCCAACTCATGACCTTCCCTAATAATTACCTAATTTTTCATAATTATTCTTCTAACCTCTGCTTGGTCTAAAGAAAAAGTGATGATGAAGGAACTTTTGTGCTTATAAATCAGAGCCGAAACAGATCCACTTATTCGAGTCATTACTTTAGGCCACCTACTTGGGGGTGTCAACTGTGGCTTTATAATAGGCACATATACATTGTTCTGTCTTTTAGTCATGACCTTATCTAAACATGAATCAACAAAGGATTCAGGATATCCAAGGCCCAAAAACATGGATTTTAACAAAAAACATTCTTCCACAGTCTTCATATGATGATGTCATTCATACTGCCCGAATCAACTGTCCTTTTAAAACTGCCTTTTTCTGCTGGAGAGGGGATAACTTTCAAAATGTAAAAAAAAATGTGAATATGCGGGCTTCCTATATATTTTAGGCACCAAACACCCATTGGTGTCCAAGTGCCACATCCAGCTACACAATGGCTTGGTCACTCACCTCAAACGAAAATTTTAGAAAACCATTACAGCTGCTGATGTATTCCTTGAACCTCAAAATTGTCTCTTAGTGCCCTGTCCATATGAGAAAAATGTCATCCTAGTACCTAGTGTACATGGTCCAGGACTCTCCGAAGCTACTGTTAAACAAAAGCGTCTCCTCCGAGGTAGTCATAACTGCATTGGCATAGATGACCCCACAAGCTGCACCCATAGCCACACCTTTTATTTGCAGAAAAAAATGGTTTTCAAAAAAATATGTAGTTATTATTCAAAACCAGTTCCATAAGATCACAAAGCAAATTAATTGTATCTCTTATCCAAATCTGAATGAAAATGTAAAAATTCTGCAAACCATTCCAGTCCCACATCATGTGGGGGATCACTGAATACAGATCTTTTACATCAGTGGTAACAAACAGGTCATGAGTAACTGTCCCAACATCATTACACATTTATACAAACTGCCAAGAATCTTTTACCAGCTGCTTCACTGCTTGAACATATGGTTTCACCTTAAAGTCCAAGTACTTTGCAATAGCTGACGTGATAGAATTCCTGGCATCCACAATTGGACAAAATGGTGGATTAACTCTGCCCTTGTGGAGCTTTGGGACTTCAAATATTGTGGGATAACAGCCTCTTTTATACACAAATAATCACATTCTTCCTTCTGAATTTGACCCTGCATAAACATGTCAAATAAGGTATAGTAAATAATACTATAGGCCATGTGCACCTCATTTTTTGACACCTAGGAATATGAATCCTGGAACAAGATGCCATACATTTTACTGGTGTAAATAACATTGTCCATCAAAACTACCCCTCCCCCTTTATCTGGCTTCATTAACCAGATGCCTTGCAATTTTAGACTCCTAATGACCTGTAACTCCTCCTCCTGGATGTTATGGGGACCTCTTTGTCTTCTATAACCTAGGCCATGTTTTAGGTCTAAGTCACACATTCTCTCATAGATGTTCAAAAGTGGATGCAGGGGGGTGTTAAACATACTAGGCACTCTTAGGCAATTAGCCTGACACTCAGCTTGATTCCCATATTTCAGAGTCAGGTTCAATTTCCTAGTAAATAGTCAAGTCCACCAATGTCTCAGACAAATGACATCATTTTGTGAAAACAAAAGACAAGCCTTTTGATAACAATTCTGCAAAATTCTTGTTCACCACTTGCCCACTGTAATTATACACCTTGAAATCCCATGTTGGGTTGGTTACCACCTGACATGAATGTTCTTTTTCGGTTGCAAAAAACTGCTCATTCATACTCATATTTAATTCCATACCTGCTGGTGACCCTTATTCTTCTTCCAAAAGAACCCTTCCAATGTAGAACAATAATACCCCCCTTTTTTGTAAAAGAAATGCAAGAAGTGCCAAAGCACTTATGAGGGGAAAAAGGAGAAGCCAAACAAACAAGTAGACACCCTAATGCCTGGAAATCTAAGAGTAGAAGAGGAAGGAAAGAGAGAAAAAAAAAGTCTCAAAAATCTATAAGACGATTAACAAAATGGAGTTACACTATCAAAAATAGAAAAATTGTAAAGAAATAATGCTCTCAAGCTCTAGACCAGGGATCTGCATTGTGGCTGTATGATGGCAAATGAGATCTGGGGAGTTAGAAATAGTATAGAGCATTATGGGTAGAGGGAGGAGTTCAAGACTAGGATCCAAGTCTTGAAAATGCGTCTGGGTCAGACCTGTAACACATCACTGAGGAAGAATGAAAAGGACAACATCAGATCTGAATTTTCATGGTTCATCTGTACAGATCTCAGATATCTCTTACTGATCAAACAGCTCTTCATGTGATAATGAAGTAGCATTCTAGCAGTTAAATTCATAAGATTCAATTTGACAAAGCGTCACAGAATTTATAATTAACGAGACAATCCTTTCTTACTGTCACCGTAAGTGAACAGCAGAACTATTGATGCAATCAACACACCCATCATCATCAGAAAAAAGTAACTTAAATGGTGTATGGCAGTTTGCATGAAAGAGAAAAAGCTGGAAATCTCTGAGCACAGCCACATCTGCAGTCATGGATTTTCAAAGTAATAAGGAAGATCAAAGGCAATCATACTATGAAGAGAATGCAAAGAAGGACCAGCAAACATTAAGACAGCAAGCACAGTGGATACTGTTATAAATGAATTTGTGTCTGTACGGAAAGGATTGCCAGTATAGAGAGAAGAGGGTGAGAAAGTGAATAGGAAAATTTAAATATTGCCATTAACAGCCGCTGTATCATGAAAACCGCAGAACAGTGACTGGTTAGGGTGTTGGCAGTTTTGGATACCTAATATTGCCTTTTTAACTGTTTTATCATAAGCACACTCTTACAACTTCAATTTAAATGAAAGAGAAAAATAAAGTAAAATGTCTGTTGTGAATGAAGGTCAAGGGAATTACAGGACCCGGGAGGGTTGCTTCTATAAAAGTCTATCTCTAAAACAAGAATGTGTTAAAGGGTGGAAGATCCAATAAAATGAAAATGTCAATATGAAAATGGTTTGTGGTTTTATGAATCATTTAAAAAAAACTGATGGCAAGATACCATGCTTAAAATAAATGATGGCAATGAACATGCAGTTTAGAAGAAAAAAGGAAAAAAAAGACAGAGGCAGAAAAAAGTATGTCAAAACGGGAATGAAACAGAATCTGTACAAAGTTTAACAATATGAATATAGACTGTTAAAAGAATGCAAGGCTGAAATGATTTATTTAAAGAGTTAGAGCTATAAGAAAATTTAAAAATGCAGGAATTGCCAACATGCAAGTTTCACTGTACTGTGCAGGTAATAAGGTAATTTAGGATGCAGGCATTAGGGCACATGGAATGAAACCAGCATTAAGTGACAAGTACAAAGAACATTTTTTAAATGTGCCTCTCCGTCACCACAGGCCTGCACTCACAAATGCAGAATCACCTGAGTTCCCAGTTTGCCATTAAACATGCGGGGGTATTAGAGTGTACACAAAAGTAATGAACATCTCAATATAGATGATCTAACTGTGGCTTCCCTTTAGTGGGCTACACCATGAGCGTAGCTCTTTAACAAAAAGATCACCCCACCCTTCACACCTGGGGGCATTTCCTAACCTCTGCAAGTACTGCTTTATGAGCTCTCTATAACTGGGGCCAATGGTCTTCTGTTTAATACAGCAAACCTGCTTCACTCAAGTCTATGACTTTTAACTCCCCCATGTATTACCTCCATAGATCATCTCTAACTGCAAACTGTGATAATACAGTGTTTTCTTTCTTAAATATTTATTTTTTTAAACAGTGGAACTAATTGGATTTAACTCTTATCATTGCAACTACCCCCTCCCCACATAAAAGGCAAATGAAATGTTTTTTTTTATTTGTTCTGAGACTGGGAAACATGAAAAACTGAATATCTACCATTTGACAAATTAAAATGTCCAGAAGGCTTAAAATGTTGCACAGTTTAAGGAGCTTAGTCAGCATTGTATCCTGCTACTTACTCCATACCTGCTGACCCAGTAACAGTACTAACCTTAAAAATCAAAGCAAATGGTTTTAAAGTGGCATATTAATGTCCCACATTTTCACTTTTACTGATGCATTGTGCAACTTCAGTTACACAGAGTTAATGTATAGGTTCATAGGTAGGTACTAGGCTATCAGCCCAAGGGCCTATGTAAGCCTAGTCAACAAGGTTCCCTGGTTTACGCCACCCAAGAAAGTTATTTTCCTGTGCCACTGTCGAGCAGAGACACAGAAGTGATCCCCAGGGTGTATTTCCTATTTCTCATCCACTCATCAAGATTTTTCTTAAAGAGTGCTAATGAAGAACTTTGCTTGACATAGATGGGTAGCCTGTTCCACAGTATGGGAAGTCTCTGGGACAGGAATCTATCCCTCCAGCTTGCCCTGTTTATTGTGGTGACAAGGTTTAGGTCCCTAGAGCATGTAGCTCGGAGGGATTGGGATTTCTTTAGGTGTAGCATGTCCAACAGCTCTGGGTTTGACATAGCTTTATATGTTAGGCAGAGATCACCTCGGAGTAGGCGATATGCTACGGAATAAAGCTGGAATTTTTTGAGACGGTCAGTGTAGGGTATTTGTTTGAGGCCAGTAATTGTCTTTGTGAGGTACTTCTGTGGCCTTTCCAGCTGCTGCAGATGTCTTGTGAGGTACATTCCAAAAGGGGCGTTGAACTCTATAATGGGTCTAATGAGTGTCAAGTAGAGGGGAACAATGACCTCTTTTTTCCTGGATGGTAACCCTTTTATGATGAGGTGTGCCACGTAGAAGGACTTCCTGACTACTGTGGTGATGTGACTATCAAAGGAGAGACTACTGTCCACCTGGGTCCCAAGGTCTCATCACACATTCGGTGTTAAGTAGATTGTTGCCTATGTAGTAGTTCATGGGTACAGAGTTTTTACCAAAGGGGATGACACTGCACTTTTTGGTATTGAGCTTGATGCCATGGCGCTGACACCAGGCATTTGTCTCAGCGAGGCCCTTCTGTATGATGTCCACATCATTTGGGGACTTGACTATGGCTCCTAGTTTGCAGTCATCTGTGAACTTTGTTAGCCAGAGGCCTTCTTTGTTAGCTTGTACTTCAGAGAAGTAGATACCAAACAGGAGAGGTCCAAGGACTGAATCCTGGTTTGAGGTCAGATTGGGAGTCTGCAACTTTTATAGTGTGAGTTCTGTCAAAGAGCCAGTTGGCAACCCATCTTGTGACGTAGGGATTTATACCTAGTTTAGCTATAATTCCAGAATGGTGTCGAAAGCCTTGGTGAGGTCAAGATAGGCTGTGTGAACCACCTTACCCTCATCTACGGCTTTGGTGACTGCCTCAAAGAAGTTGATCAGGTTCAGGAGGCATGATCTGCCTTTCACAAACCCGAACTGGGTGGGATCCAGAGTTTGGAGGTTACCAATGGCTTGGTTTATGAGTTCCATGATGATAAGTTCTATGGCTTTGCAGACCAGGCTCGTCAAGCTAACAGATCGACAGTTCCCGGGATCAGTGGTGGCTCCCCCTTTGTGGAGTGGGATAACTGTTGCTGTGTGCCATTCGGTGGGCACAAATCCTGATGCGAGGCTATTATTGAACATGGTGCATAAGCGGGGAGCCAGTTCGTTCTGAAGTTCGTGTAAAACGCAGCCTGGGATGTTGTCCGGTCCCATGGATGCTGTGTTTTTGGCTTTAGAGAGTGCAGCTTTTACCTGCATAGTTGTGATTACAGGGACTCTGCAATCTTTCTGTATAGATATGGGCCCTTTAGGGGGTGAAGGGGGGAGTAAAGTTAGCACTGAGCCTATCTGCCAGGATGTTGGCAATATAAGTTGGTTCTGTAATTTTTGTGCCGTTGTGCTGCAACTCAGAGCAGATCTGGGTGTTGCCATCGAGATTCTTGACATAGCTGTAGAATGCTTTGTGGTTGTCCTTAGAATTAGTGGTGATTTTGTTTTCGTAGCTAGCTTTGGAGGATCTTATAAGGGATCTCAGCTTCTTACTGAGGCTATCCAGGGATCTCCTCCACTCAGGGCATTTTACTCTCTTTTGCAACAGTTTCTTCCTTCTGTTGTACAGTTTGTTTATGGCAGGGGACCACCAGATTGGCTTCCTTTTTTTGGAGGATAACGTCTTAGTTCTGTTTGGGATAGAACGATCCATGCATTCATGTAAGTGCTTATAGAGTGCATTTGTGTGGGATTCAGCGGTTGTAACTGCATTGTCCATCTGCATGGGTGTCATGAAGTTCACCACTTCTGTCTTAAGAAGCATGAAGTTGGCTTTGGAGAAATTTTTTACCGTGGTTTCCTTAATGGGGGGTGGAGGCGGGATGTGGATATCAAGGGTGATTAGCTTATGGTCGGATCGGACCAGCGAGGAGTTGACTTCAGTTGTGGAACACCGGTCACTCATGTTGGTAATGACTAGGTCTAGGATATTGTTGCCCCTGGTGGGGGTGTGGATAAGTTGATCCAGGGCATTGGAGTTTATGAATTCCAGAAAGCGTTGAGCTAAGGAGTTGGTACATGAGTAGTTTTCCCAGTTAATGGTGGGGTAGTTAAAGTCGCCCATTATTAGGGTGTTTGGTTGAACCCTAATATTTTCCAGTACATCAAGAAAAGAGGAGTAGGAATCCTGGGGCATGGTGGGGGATCCATAGCAAGCTACAATTTGGATTGCAGTTTTGCCCAGAGTTAGTTGCACTTGGATAACCTCGGATGCATTATGCTGAGCAACTAGCCTGGAGGTGTGGATATCCTTAATGAATATGGACACACCTCCACCTTTGGTGTTTCGGTCCAGGTTACATGGCCGAAAAGTGTGGTATGAGTTGCAGCCTGGTAGTGCAGGGGTGCTCTCTGGAGCCTTGAACCAGGTCTCAGTCACTGCACAGATATCGATGTTCTCCATTTTAAGGAGTGCTCGAGTGAGTGCATTTTGAGATTCAGACTTCTAGCACTGAGTAGCATTACCCTCAGTTTTTGCTTGCCTGTTCCTGTGATGGTGGTGAATTTGTCATTTGGACCTTGCCTAAAAAAGGCACTATAGGGGCAGGAAGAGCCTTAGCCAGTATCCAGAATCCCAGGGGCGGCAGGTGCAGGCCATCTGTGGCAAAGCATCGTGGTCTGTCGACCATGTCATCCCAAGCAGACAGATACTGGATCTCCTTAGAATGACACCAGAAGCGTAGCCAATTGTTGAAGTCAATCATTTTGTCCTTGTATTGCGGTATCATTCTGGGTGATGGCAGAATGCTACTCAGGGCTAAGGTCATACCTGCCTGGGCTACAAGATCAGAGAACTCTGCCATGTCTCTTTTCATGTAGTCCAAGGAGGTATGTCTCAGGTCATTCACACCAACATGGACAATGACAGAGTCATATTTGTACTGCAATTGTTTATTGTATGCATTCAAAACAAGGGTTATAAACAATCATAGTGAGCTGCTGTAAGATGAAGATGTTTCATGTTCACAAATGGCACATCACTACCAATGTAAAATGTATGCTGTATTAAAATACCGTTTAGGTTCAGAATAATTGTACAGTATAAAACTACTGAAAATGTATGCTCAAAACTTACGCCCCAGGAACATAAATTGCATAGTTCAAACCCCCTCAACAAATATATATATATATATACATATATATGCACACGCACACACACACACACATAGATATATATATTTATATATATATATATATATATACACACACACACATATATATATATATATATATATATATATATATATATATATATATAGATATATATTTTAATAGGGGGACAAACCCCTTACATCCTCCTGCTATATATATATATATATATATACCCCTGGAAAGGAGGAATTTCCTTCCACTCCTATCTGTAACCTTGATGAATGATCTTCAGAAACCATTTGTTTGAACAGAAAAGTGGATATTCAGATTTTCTGGAAGAAGAAAGGTGTTTCTAGTGTGCAAGGGGGGAGCAAAGTCTCTTAAATAGCCATTATGAATTACTGGACTGCCCTTCGTTTTGGGAGTTTCCAGGATTCTTCTTGCAATTCCCCTTGCCATTTCTTCTTAACATCAGTTTACCTACATTTTATTGAGAGAGTTTATTTTGTTTCTTACCAAAACTGGATGAGGAGTTAGAGAATCCCTTTGAAAACTTGGAAAAGGAGAACTAAAAAATCTTAGAGATTCCCTGCATCATCTTACCACTTTCCTCACACTTTTTGACGACCTCTGCATCACAGGGGATGAAAACTTAATATCCAAAGGAAAATTTAAAATCTCATTTTAATGTTATTTGGAGGTTCTGAGAAGACAGCCAGGCAAACATCCTGAAAGAAGTATAAGTGTCCACAGCTCTGGAAGAATTATCAGCAGTATCACATACACACTGTATACAATGAGTAGTGACTTCAACAACAGAATAAATTAAATTACTTAAGACAGATTTTTCCTCACAAGAAGAGACTGGAGATAAAACATTCCTCACACTTTTGCAATTAGTCACAGCAAACCTCAACATATGAGCATGACAATTCAAAATTCTGAAAATCAAAGTTGCAGAAGCATATACTCAGTATAAACTCAGTAGTTTTAATTTAAACATTTTAACAAATCCTGGTCCTTTACATGCTCATCACAGGGTTAAAACTTTTTCATGGTACCGTACTATTCAAAATACTCTCTTTAAACCTAATATTCGTAACCTCTCACTGAAGTGACAAAACAATTTTTTATGCATAACTGCTGCCTGTACAATCCACTAAGTTGCATGTGTGCTTTCTCTTTAGTAACTTATAACTTTTTAAAATCTTACTACGGTGGTGTTGCTGCGGTAGCACTGTCGCCTCACAGTAAGACATTGTCCCATTCGATTCTCAGCTAGAGCGTCTTCTGTCTGAAGACATGCGTGAATGGGCATACCTTCGTTGAAGGTTGTGCGTCAGGGCTGGCAACTCGGTACGTAAAAATCCACTGCCAATCATTAGCGGACCGGAGTTCCGCTGTGGCGACCCCTAACTGGGAAAAGCCGAAAGACACAACAACCTTTGTAAAATCTTAGAATACATATGTATAAATGTAAATAGAAATGTAACTACTGTTTGCGTATACATGACTGGAGCTTAGTATAATGCAGTGTAAGCAAATGGAGCTTTTCTCCCCAGGCCTCAGCTGAAAATGGGTATTACCCAGTCAAATTTCCCCAGCAAACAAAGACAATAAATAAATAAATACATAAATAAATAAATGAAGGTATACGCTGTTCTCCATACTTATCAATAATCTTTGCATCTCTATCAAAAAAGAGTAGGATTGGAATTAACTAAGTGTTTAGCAGCAGAGGGATTAACTAAAGCTGCTTGGTCAGGTTTGGAAAGAGTGTATAAATACTTAAAAGAATGAGGACTTTTATACATCCTACCTGCCTTTTTTAATGGCAGCTGACTGACTGTCATGAAAACTGAAGGCAATAATAGACATCTTCCAAAGCTGACAGAACTGGAGAAATGAGTGCAGGTTCTGGAAATTCCTTCTGTAACAGCACACAGTATTTTCTGAAGGACTGAGAAATGTCAATGTTCTCCAACTGAAAAAATTGGCACAGTCTAAAAATAGTCTCACAGAAAGAAAATTCACCACAGGGAGAGTCAAAACACTGAGCTCTCCTTTGAGTCTGGATCAGAAAGCTGAGGAGAAAAGCTTGCATCTGTCTTGTCATACTTCTGTCCAGATTCAGAATCTTGAATCTCTTCAGGAAATGAGGCATCCCTCTATCTTTTACCATAAACTACTACACATGAATGATTAATAAGCCTTGAGCCAGACCCACTAAACTACTACTGCCTGAGTGAATTTGAGGAGGAGTAGAGACATGCTTAGTTTTTGGTTTCTTTCTGACAGGAAAAATGAGGCCTACCCATGTTACAAATGGCAGCAGCAGCAACTTCTCCAAGGATGGGCATAACATTGTCACAGAGCAGGGAAGCCTTTCCTTTTCTCTCTGCCAGGACCAACAAGAGTGGTTTTCCCTTGCCCACTGAGGGGACCCCAGCAGACGCAGAGTATGTGGCTAACCCCCGGTCCATACTGGCTGTAGTTGCTATGCCAGAGGGATCTGGGACAAAAGATAAATGGTCTGAGGTACATCTAATGGCCACAGCAGTGACACTCACCTATGACTGAGGCAAATTGCTAGCCTGCTGTGATGGCAAAGCCTGTTTGCTTAATGTTTTCTTTTTTTGGGTGGAAGGAGTGACTGTGGGACTGACAGACTGTTGCACGGTCAAGCCGAAAATGGTTCTCCTTTGCTGGGTAAAACAAGTAGCAAATGCCGCTAAAAACGAAGTCTTTAAAAGTCACTTTTTCACATGCAAATAATGTAAAAAGTACTTAAACACTTTGCCAGCACCACGAAGTGAAAGAGAAACAATTTCTCCATAGAAAGAAAAAATGGTTTTCAGTTCCCTTAAACAACATTTAAACTGACAGGAAAAAAGAGAGTTCCCATTTAAAAGTACGGTACAGTTTTGTGACAGTCCATTAAAACACAAACTCCTAGCTTTAAAATAACTTTTCTGAAGAGGAAAGTATTAATAGTAAACAAAAATATTGAATGGGAAGTGTTTTCCCTAAAGGGAACTTATCTGCCCATCCAAGCACAAGCTGAACTTTGATCCTCAAAAGCCTCAGAGGAGCGTACTCTTCAGCAATGGTAGATTTCTGAAGGATTTCACACCAGACTTGTCTTTCAGTCAGTTCATCTAGAGCTGCCAGACAATTTTGGTGCATGGAAGGTACCCATATCTAAAACTACTGCAGCAGTGATCAGAATGATGAACATCAGTCATTATTATAATGTTTAGAGAGGTTCTAGAGGTTTCCAGGTGGCAGACTGTTACAAAGAAGTAGCAATCAGCTTTTTAACTTACTACTTTATGTATGTCAAAGACATTTTGCCATTAGGGCTTACTTTGTGGCATCTAGTTAAAGCATTTGTTGATTGCCGACTTAAGGTGTAGATGGACAGTTGCAACTTGTAAACCATTCCTGCCATTATAAGGTAAAATAATTGTTTGATTCCCAATTTTAAAGTATCAATAAAACTCTTGAATTTCTGTGCTTCAAGAATGCAGTCATACAGCTACTATTTTATTTTATTTTATTTATTTATTTATTTAACATTTGTTGACCGGGAAAGTCCGACTAGGTTCCACAGATCCTGTTTTCAACGGAGGCCCGGGGAGAAATGCTCCAGAAGCATGTCTTTACAATGTGGGAGGAAACTGGAGTACCCAGAGGAAACCCACACGAACGCAGGGAGAACATGCAAACTCCACACTGAAGACATCCCAGCCGAGAATCGAACCAGAGAACCTCTTGCTTTGAGGCGACAGCATTAATCGCTGCACCACTGCGCCGCCCATGTGCACTGTAGTCTCCTAGATGAAGTTATTTCTTATCTCAAAGGTTCAAGTGATTTAGTGGGCAACACTTACAGAAAAAGGAGCGTTTTCCAAGGCAGTAGAGAGGCAGCCTTTGCACTCAATACAGTTAAGTGTAGGGTGGGGCAAGATTTCAATTACTAGGGTGGGGACATGAAACAAAGTGCCAGTGGTCTAACAGGTACCAGTTATCTTTAATGCTGATACAATAAGAATGTTGTAGGTTTTATTGTCACAAAAGGTAGCTGGATTCATTTTTCCAGTAGTAGCACCATAATGGAGCATAATAGAGTTAGGTGCATGACTGAAGTGCCATCCTTTGAAAGAAACAAACTGATGCCACATTTACCATAGATGGTGGTTGCTCAGGAGGATGTAAAACTTCCTATGACATTCATCAAAGACTAGCTTTATTTATTAAAATCATCAACTATACTTATATTAAAATATATACTATTATAGCAATAACCCACACCTGGGTGTGGGTAATGCTGGATTTACCCATGGTTGGTGTGGTTTGGTCATGAGGTCAAAGCCCGAGTGGCCAAACAAAGCCAACCGTGGGTAAATCCAGCATTACCAACACCCAGAATGGGTTATTGCTATTATACAATGACATTATTTAAGAAAAAAATAATTACTTTTCTTAAATAATTGCATTGTATAATGCCTCCTTGCTGCCCTTCAGCAGCTGTCTGGGTATTCTGCAGCAGTTCTGATGTACTGCGCATGCGTATATTTACGCAGTACATCAGAGCTGTGGGCAAAAGCAACGGAGAAAGCAAGATCTCCATTGCTTTTTACAGCCTGTCTCAGTATGTTAAACGAGTTTAACATAGCGAGACAGCTTTAAAAAAAGCAACGGAGAATCTCCGTTGCTTTTTTAAAGCTGTCTCGCTAGGTTAAACCCATTTAACATAGCGAGACAGTTTTGAAAAAAGCAATGGAGAAAGCAAGATCTCCGTTACTTTTTAAAGGGTCTCGCTATGTTAAATGGGTTTAACATAGCGAGACAACTTTAGAAAAAGCAATGGAGATGCTCCTTTGCTTTTTTAAAAGCTGTCTCGCTATGTTAAACTCGTTTAACATGGTGAGACAGGTTGTAACAAGCAACTGAGATCTTGCATTCTCCGTTGCTGTTAAAAAAAAAAAAAAAAAAAAAAAAAAAGTTATACTAATGGAAAAAGTTCGGGCGACCGGACCTTTTTCCATTACTATAACTCTGATTTACAATGTGCACGCTGACCAATCAGCATGCACGTTTTGGAATATTAATGGGGGGTTGTTGTATAATGACATATTTTTACCACTTCAGAAATTTTATCTTTACAAATGATAAATTTCAAGAAAAATACTGATACTGATTCAGCAACCTTTTCTTTTTTTTAGTATACATCAATTTTGTTGCTTTTTTAACTTCTGTTTTACTGTTGGAGTGGATATTTATTTGTGTTTTTATTTTAACTTGCTGCCTGACTATCATCAGACCACTCTTGACTAATTAGCTCATTCATTCCCCCAGGAGGGCCATTATTAAGGCAGCCATCAGGGGAGGCTTTAATTTGTGTAATTATGCCCTACCCCACTAGTCCACCCAGCAACAACCACTGTGTGACGTGTACAGTGGAAAGCTTCGTCCTTAACATCCACAAGGGGATTTGGTCAGTGTGACATTCCTGTCCACCCAGACTGCTGTGTGTTAATTTCCTACATCTCCACCACAGAAATAAAACACATAATACATGTGCCTCCAAACATGTGCAAATTCCACCAGGACAAGTACACCCATCTTATTGATCTGCTTCATCAAGCTCCCGAGCCATTAACTGAACCTAGGTTGCCTAGCACATGGAAAGAGTTCCATCCCTCAGTGCCACTAGTGCAGGCTATCTGCATGGATTTTTGTCATGTACTCTACTTTACTCCTATGTCCCTAAGACATGCAGCAAGAAAATTCATGGTTATCCAAACTGTCCATAGGTGTGTGTGTGTGTGCGTGTGTGTGTGTGTGTGTGTGTGTCTGTGTTGCAATAGGCTTTCACTCCATCTAAGATTACCTTCAGTTAATTGCACCAAATGAGTTCCACTAGTGCTCCACCAACTTCCAATCCTAAATTACATTACGCGCTGGCAATCAGAACAAATAAATGAATGAAAGAAGAGCAGTGCAGAAGATACTCACTGACATACGGAACCAGCAATACGAAAAGAGGTAAATAAACTCATGTCAGCACTCGGGATGTCTCTTCTACTGTGTTTTCAGTCCTATTTTTGACATGTCAGCATTCAGCATTGCAAGTGCAGACATTTTAACAGGGAGCTGAAAAAAATCATTGGTTCCTGGGAACCTTTCTCCTATGTAGTTGCCCTTGATTTTGTTTCAGACACTGCTGTTTCAATGGGCCCCTACTGATGGCAAGTCTCTCTGAATGCTTCAGAGGTGGTTCCCCTAAAAAAGAGAGAGGATGCAGGGGACCTAATACCACCAGTTGCATATGGATCTTCGTATGAAGCAACATGTGTTGTATCGGAGTAGCTAACCACAGAGATCTTAATGCATTTAGCAATAATTGTTTAATTGGTAGGGCATTATATTGTAAGGAATTCTGGGTAATGTTGTCTGAAGAAATTCATTGTGTATGGTGAAAGAACAAAAGCACTTACAATAAATTTCTTGGGAATTTGGAAAGTTTATCTGGCATCTATTGTTTTCCTAGTTGGTCGTATTTTTTTTTTGGCATTTAGCAACAGAAAACATGATCACTGCTACATACTCATTTTTGTCCCTTTTAAATTTTTTAATTTTCTGGGAACATCCAGAATCAATATGTTTTTGCAACTTAAAAAAAAACTCATTGTACTCATCTGGCTTTGCTTTAAATAAAAGAGGTCAGACGATGTGATTATCCATTTCCATAATTTCTTTAGAAAGATCATCTAAAGTATTGTTATTATACTTAATTTAAATACCAAGATATTCCATATAACTCCTCTGCAAAAATGCGAACAGTTCCTTATGTAATGGTGTCTCCTCTTCCATCCCATTAGAAAAATGTGATGGTTTTTGTGCCCTTTCTTCAAAATGTCCTGTTTTTTTACATTGGAAAAACTGACAGAATATTAAATAAATAAATCATCTATGAACATTTAGGTTCACAGATTCATAGATTAGTACTAAGCTAACTGCCCTTGTGAACCATTTTAAGCCTAGCCAGTTATCACTTGTGAGACTCGAGCCCTGCACCTTGTGCTTGCAAGGCAAGCACCTTAACCATTAGGCCACCCTCCCAATTCATCACAAATAGCGATGGAAATAATGCTTTATTTAAACATCCTTGTAAGGATTTTAAAATGTTTACTTTTTGTATTGGAAAATATCTTCCAGGATTGGGGGAGGACTGGCAAGCTACTTTACTCTGTAGGGAACTGTTCTGTTTTAAAGAGAAGGTCTGACAGGTTGAAGCATTAACACTTCCTGTCACACCTACCTTTTTAGCATATTTAAGCTTATTTTATAGGAATGTCTTTTATTCTGATGTAGTTCTTGTAATATGAACAAAGGGATTAAATGTTGACAAGTACTGCATGTGAAATATCTTTAAATAGCTATCTGAACATCAATGTTTCAAGACTTCCCTTTTCCTTTACTCGTACCTTCCCCCATCCCTATGGTATGTTTTATTCTTTGATTCACACCACCCATTCAAAAAGAAAAAGATGACGATGATGTAATGCAAACTACCTTTACTCTTGCACACAAAGAGAAGTCATCATTCTTTCACTCCTTTTTCCCTTCAATGATTTGTTTCATCTGTCATTTCTCACTTTCTCTTCAATTTTCTAAAATAATCCCTTAGTTTACTCATTGTCTATAAAATGAAACACATTCTTTCACTTCCTGTATCTTAGGGGAAATTCGTCTTTTTTCCACTTCCTAGTTATGATTTTTTTGGCCATCAGCACTATCAGTTGTAATCCATTTATCCATATCAATCCCTTCAAACCATCTCCAAAAAATATAATCACTTGGTCAAGTTTTTTTTTGTATACTATCTCTTCTATTAGCTTCTGTAGTCCCTCCTTAAACGCATTAACTGCTCACAATCCCAAAATATATGCATTGACATTCTTATCAAACCACTCCCACCCAAATATCTCTAGTATTCTGCCCTTGTCCACAATTAATACTTAACTCGGCTGGGATATTAAAATATCTGTGCAACCATTTCTAGGCACTCCAGGTCTTTGTTACATACTTATGAACGTAGAACCAGTCTTGTCGTGGTACCTGTATGTGCAGGCCCCTCTCCCATGGGACTTTCATTTTATTTACCACCTTGTGTTTTAAATGCAACAGTTTGTATGACCTGTGTGTCAGTGCTCTTCACATACTCCCATATTCTGTCATCTTCATAACTACTCATACCATTTACGGTTTCTGCATCCATCTTCTGTTGCTCCACCAAGACTCCTCTAATATCCTTTTTACACCCATACAAGTCCATTTATCCTCTCTCCTAAGCTATACCCTCCTTGACTTCTTTCCCTGTCTCTACTCAGGTTCTTACTAGACACATTGTAACCAATATGTTACCTTATCCTGCTCTCTACTTTACCTCCTGGACATATTCTGCATCTGCCTGTCCTACTCCAAACACCCTATAGTACAGATTCCCCCCTAAAAGTCCTGAACTTCTCATCCCTAAATATCCTACCTACTTACTTCCTTTCTCTCCTCATTTTAATATATTACTCTCCCTCCTAACCCCCTTAATGTTTTCATCAGCACCATAAATAGAGTCCTCTTTCCAGACCTTCTTTAGTCTCCCATATTATTTTTTTTCCATTTTGACACACAAACAGGTTGCAGGCAGTTAAGCCTTGATGATATGCCTACAAATATAACTTAAAATCAGGGACCCCTAATCTTACCATAGATTTTGTCACAGCTACCATCTCAAGCACAACTCTATGTTTCCCATTATCCCATAAAACCTGTTCCCCATCTGTTTAACCTTTTCTTAGTAACTGTACAATTATAAAATGTGTAGCTTCTGACCCAAATCTGATGGTAATACCTGCCATTTAGCCAATACCTCCTTACTTCTTGACCATGCTCTTTCATAAGTAAGCCTCAACAAATCCTCAGCTGTTTTACCTAGCCAAAACCCCAAGTACCTAATCTCTGTACCCAGCTCTAGTTGTCCCATAACCACCCTCACAATAATATGAAGACCTGTGTCATATCTTTATTAACTTTATAACCAGTCTTCTTCCCAAACTTCTCTAACAACTCCTACAATACCTCCTGGGTTCACCAAAGTAATAAATATATCAAATGCAAACAGCTAATGTTTCTCTGTACCCAGCTCCATATCCCTGTATAGCTGGCCTTTTTCAGCCACATGACTAAAGCCTCCAGATACACTGCAAATACAGTGGGGAAATGAGAAACCCTTGCCTTGCACCTCTCTCCAGACTAAATCATTTAGACATTCTGGCTTTGATCTTTACTTTAGCCTTTGCTCCATCATGCATTCACTGCATTACCTCTGGTATCCTTTCTGGCATGCCACAACATATCAGTTCAAACATATAGCCCCACCTCACTCTATCAAATGCCTTTTCTGGATCTAATGCCAAATTACTAACTCTTTGTGGTATGCTGTGGCATCATGCATCATTAATGTTTTCATCACATTACCTGCCACCCTCCTTCCCCCCATAAACCCACACTGATCTCCATGAATGATTTTTGGCAACACCATTGGCAATCTGTTGGCCATTATAGCTATAAACATCTTTTAATTATAAAAATATGAGTGCAGTCCACAAACCTGGCAAAAAATAAATAACCACTGTCATAAAACGTAAAAGAAAACCACATTTATTCAGATACGGTAAGCGCTTTCACTAAATAGCTTCATCGAACCATAAAACAAACTGGTTACAAAACATTTAAAAAGTATAAAGCAACCAATCAAATTGTTCCAAACTTATCACATAACAGTCCAAGCAAGTTACATAATTTAAAAGCCCCTAGTGGGAGATATGAAAGACATTAATATTCAAGTTAGGAAGCAAACCAGCTTCTTAGTTGGTCATTAAATTTGGATCTACGTATTTTATGACTTTATTACGTATATGCAATATTAGTTTTTTACAGGATTTACCCACTAATGGCTTTTAAACGATGTAACTTGCTTAGTAAGTAAGGAAATTAGGTGGATCCTAAGGTTGAGAGCAGACAGAGGAAAGGGCCTAAATGAGAGGGCCTCCATAAGACCCATCTTGAAAGAGAGGAGGCTATCTATAGCCATACGACAATAGGTGTAATAGCCTTTCAGAAATATATTAATATAATATATTAATTCATATATTAATAGTGGTTATTTGCTGCCGAGTTTGTGGACTGCACTCATATTTTTATTTATCGTGACTTGTGCTTATTCTGTGGGCAGATACACATTTATCCTCCTTGGCACGGTGCTTTTAGTCTGTGCTATCTTTTAATCATAACCAAGTACCGGTATGGATCTGAATGAGGACAGAAGGACAGCATATTTCCCTCCTTTACAATCACTACTATAACTGCCCGTCTTGATGACCCTGCAGCTGGCTCCCCTAACATAATTTTATCAAACTCCCACCATACATTTATAACTTGCATTTTTCTATTACTGTCCATACCTCAACAGGAAATCCCATCCATACCCGGTAAATTTCTCATCATTTTACCCCATACGTCCCTTAACTACTCTATTTTATCTTTTTCCAGTTTATCTCTCTCTCCTTCCCATAACCAAGGTAGTTCAGTATTTTGGCATCAGTCGATCCCCCCATCATCATATACCAACTCTTCTTCCTCCTCCCTATATAATTTCTTGTAGAACTGGCTAAACTCTTCTAAAATTCTCCCTAGTACCCTCACCTCTTTTCTTGTTTCCCCCACCCTGAACTTGTATATTCCTCTATTTACTCTGGTTGCCTCATTCTTTTTGTTAATGCTCTTACAGCCTGTGGATTCGCTCCAAGATACAACTTCTGCACATTAAAAAGCTTAAACTGCAGTCTCTTATCCATCTCTTGCTGCAAACTTTATTTAATTTTCTTGCCCCTTACTATCTCCCACTCCCCCTTCTCCTGTGCAAACTCTCTTGCTCCCTAAACCAAAACACACCAAGAAAAATTTATTGAAAGAAGATCTGGCAAAGCAAACTGAACCAGGAAACTATTGTTAGCTCTTTTGTCCATCAAAATAAAATGAACTTCTTCAGACAAATCTAAAAGTCTCCACCCCCTCCTTATACAGACAGTATTAAAATCACATGATACATCATAATCACCTTTAAAAATTATCATTAAAAATGTAATGAACTTGCTCCATATTATTTAAAACTATAACATCCATATAATACACCCATCCAATGTGTTCCATATTATATTTTAAGTACACAACTATAATAAAATCCTACAAATTCATACATAAAACGTTAACGTGTAAACTTTTCAATTTAAGCAAACAAGAAATGGAATATTGGTCATTTAACCCAGGGAAGTGGTAAGCATTTACATAGAGTTGCCACCATAATTCTTGTTTCTCCAGTAGCAACCCCAAGTTCCTACCCCTGCATCCCAATTTAACTTTGTCGATGACTCTAAATTTAAAACTATGTCTTGGATTTTTTTGAACATGTTTAGCCAAGGCATTATTCTATTTCTTTTTCCTTATACTATATATGATCATATGTTTGCGTTCAGTCTTAACTACATAAAAAACGGCGCAATCCTGACATTTCCCCAAGTAAACCACATTTTTAGAGTTGCAATCAAATTTATTATTAGTTACAAAGCTCCTATCCATAATTGAGAATTTCTTCCCAATATCAATATATTTACAGTATGGGCAGGCTTCACATCTAAACATTCCTACAATCTTACTACACAACTTTTGTTCCCTTTCAAGTATAGCTTTTAAATGAAAACCTATATATTTTTCTTGATGCGTTTTGGTTTACAGAGTTTTTCTTGTGTTTCAAGAAAGCATGGCTACTGAAGGCGAAATGGGCACTCCACTGTTATTCTCACAAATGGCTGGTGAGAATAATAATTACACTGCATCAATTAACAACCGAATGAAGGTTGTAAAAAGTTTATCTCAGAAAGTGAATGAACTCAGCCAGTAAGTGCACAACAAATTTGTTAATCCTAACCGTTGTGATATGGGACTTAATGATATTAATGCTCCTGCGTGGGTGAATTCAGTTAACAATCAAACAGAAACCAATTTTAGCATGGAACTCATTTCGCCTGTTATGGTTCAACAAGGCGTTTTTTTCTGATAATAGTAACCAAGGTAATGGACGAATGCCTTTGAATAGACTGCATATATGTGAACAACCACTGAGGCTTATTGGAGTTCATGTATTTACTGAATGGATACAAAGGGAAACCTAATTTAATTTCGTGAGTGAAAGCACATTGGTGGAACAACCGGCCGATGGTAATGTCATTATTGCAGACTTGAAAATGCTTGATATTAAACTGCTGAAATATTGCAAGACCCAACTAGAAGTCTTTTACCTAGAGGAATACTTGAAAAGGGAGCAAGTACCACTTAATAACATTCTTTAACCATCAGGGATTGCAACTGATTAACATAATGATATCTAATTACAAAAATGAAAATGAAATGCTATTGTGGGATTTGGTTTGTTTGTCTTTTTGGCTTTTCCCAGTTAGGGGTCGCCACAGCGGAACTCCGGTCTGCTAATGATTGGCAGTAGATTTTTTATGGTGCCGAGTTGCCAGCCTGATGCCCAACCTTCAGTGAAGGCACACCCATTCACGCATGTCTTTCGGAGGTTACTCGACTGCGGGGAGGACATGCAGACTCCACACAGAAGGCACTCCAGCCGAGAATCAAACAGGAGAACCTCTTGCTGTGAGGCAACAACGCTACTGCTGTACCACCGCGGCTTATATACGGCTCGAGAATAGAATCCAGGCGAATTCTGACTTTAATAGATACAAATATGAATCTATTAGGATCCTTGAGAGCTTTGATCAATTGGTCCTGAAGTTAAAAATGACTAAATAAAAAAACTTTAAAGGGACCAATTGGATTACTCTAATGGTAATGCATTCCCGCATCCCCCGGCCCTACTTAAACAGGGTAACAACACACAAGCCTTAACCAATAAACACCCTAATGGTAACCATGGAGAAGAGCAAACCACGCCTTATTTGAGTGATGACGAACAAGGTGCTCAGGAAGACGTGAACCAAGTGAAGCGGAGTGAGCGTTTGAGAGTACAACAGGGGAGAAATAATAATGAAGGTGCGGATTTTATTAACCAGAATTTTTGGTTAGGGACAACTGCAATTGGCAGAACAAACTTGAATACATCTCAAGGAAGGAACAAACCTCAGAGAAACAACAAGAACAGGCGATAGAGAAAACCTCTTCCTTTTTGCACACAATTATTAATGACTTGAATACTGTGGATTATGTACACAATGTGGATCTGATACAACATGTTCCTACCATCTCGAGGAACACACAAGGTGACTTTAAAATATTTATTTTTACGCCTTTTGAATTTGAACAAATACTGAGTGTTTTAACAAATGGGCTTAGTTTTGTCCTGTTAAAATGTGCTAATTTGCCAGACGTTTTAATTCTATATGCATAAATTGAATTTGCATTTGCTTTTTGGTGAAAAAACATGTGATAAGAATATTTTTTTCTGTTGCAAGCACTTTTAACCCCCCCTCTTACATCCTTCTCTATTAGTATTTGAAAGGATGTGTGAGAATGATTTTAGGAACCAGATAGGGGTGAAGAATCAAGCGCACGGCTATAATATTATGGAGGATGAATGGTTTGAATTAAATAACTTAAGACTTGCCAATATTAGGGTTATGAAACCCGACAAGGATGGGGGACTAGTGTTTATGACAAAGGAAAATGATGTGACTAGAATGTTAAAGTTATTAGCTACGGATAATTATGAGATTATAACATTAAATAAACGTAACGTTGCATACTGTAAGATTTAAGGATATATTAGCAATTTATTTATATGTGGGCAAATTGACATAAGTTTATACCACTTTTTGACAATGCAAACACCTATTACTCCTGTTATGTTTGGCACACCTAAGATTCACAAAAATGTATTAGACCCACCATTGAGACCAATTATAGATGGGAAATATTCTATAACCTATACCTGTGCTAAAGTAGAGGATAGTCTATTGAAGAAATATGTGATGTAAGAGCAGCAAATATGTAAAGATTATTGGCCTTTTTTAAAGGACATGGACCAGCAACATGATAACACTAATTTAAACTTATTTAACCATTGATGTTAAAGACCTATACACGGTTATACCACAGGAACAAGGAATAGAATGGGTAGTAGAATTTTTGTTAGAGAAAGATATGCCATTGAGTGAATTGAGATTAATAGAGGAATTGTCAGATATCATTATTAAGAATAATTACTTTATATTCAATAGGGTTTATTATTTGCAAAAAAAGGGAGTGGCCATGGGGTCCCCTTGTGGGACCAGTTTCGCCAATTAGGTCATGGCCTTCTGGAAAAATCATTATATTTTCAACAATGACCATATTATGGACAAAATTATGTATTGCACACGGTTTCTGGATGACATTTATATCGTCGTTAAAGGTGACATTGATATAGCTAAGGGGCTAGTTGATAAGATGAATAAGAGTACCACATTTTTGGAGTTTACATTTTCCTTTGGAAAAGAGAAAATTGCATATTTAGATGTTGAGCCAGCAAAGAATGAAGTTAATGTTTTACAGCAAAAATTTTTAGGAAAGAAACGTATTTAAATTAATTCCTACACTTTTCTATGGGACACCCAATACATCACAAGAAATCAGTTGTGAAAGGACAACTAGTACGGGTAGCGAGGATGATTACTTTAGATATGGACTTCCAAGCTGAATGTTTGAATTTAAAACAAATGTTTTTAAAGAGAGGGTATCTTTGTGAATTCCTACAGGGGCTGAGGAAATAAAAACCTAGAGAAGGGAGGGGCATTTTGTACCCATCTTAAAAGGCCCTTTTTCTATGAGTTTTAATATAGAAACTCTTGACTCGCAGGGTGATAACCACCCACAAGTTAGGAAATATGAAGTCCACCTCATAGCTACTTATAATGTGCATGCAAGCATGATTAGGGATATTCTGAAGAAAAATTGGACTATCCTAATGGAAGAATCTAATTGTAGGAATAGGCTTGGTTTTGCCCCAAGTATAGTATATAAAAAAGGTTTTAATTTAAAAGCTATACTTGAAAGGGAACAAAAGTTGTGAAGTAAGATTGTAGGAATGTTTAGATAAGAAGCCTACCCATACTGTAAATATATTGATATTGGGAAGAAATCTTCAGTTATGGATAGGAGCTTCGCAACTAATAACAAATTCGATTGCAACTCTAAAATGTGGTTTACTTGGGGAAATGTCAGGATTGCACTGGTTTTTATACAGGTAAGACCGAACGCAAATTTAAAGAAAGGATATATGAACATATATATAGTATCAGGAAAAAGAAAGAGAATAATGCCTTGGATAAACATGTTCAAGAAAATCGAGGACATAGTTTTAAATTTAGAGTCATCGACCAAGTTAAATTGGGATGCAGGGTTGCTACTGGAGAAACAAGAATTATGGTGGCAACTCTATGTGAATGCTTACCACTTCCCTGGGTTAAATGAGCAATGTTCCATTTTTTGTTTGATTAAATTGAAAGGTTTAACACGGTAAAGTTTTATGTATGAATTTGTAGGATTTTATTATAGTTGTGTCCGTAAAATATAATTTAGAACACATTGGATGGGTGTATTGTTTGGATATTATAGTTTTAAATAATATGGAGTGAGTTCATTACATTTTTAATGGTAACTTTTAAAGGTGATTATGATGTATCATGTTATTTAATACTGTCTATATAAGGAGGGGGTGGAGACTTTTAGATTTGTCTGAAGAAGTTCATTTTATTTTGATGGACGAAAGTGCTAACAATAAATAGTTTCCTGGTTCAGTTTGCTTTGCCAAGTCGTCTTTCAATGTATTTCTCCTGCTTCCTCTCCAGTTACTTCTTTATCTTTCTACTCCCATTCTCTTTCCATGTACACCCCTCTATGTGCACCCTAGTCTTGGTCTTATAATTGTCCCACTTCTCTCCATTCCAATCCCCATCATCCATTAACATTCCTGTGTGCATTTCTTTACCAATGTTCTTTCATTTGTACCAGTTAGCATATAAACCAGGAATTCCTAATGCCTTCTTAACTTGTCCCGATGTCTATAAGAATGCATGATCAGACAAAAATGTCATGTCCATCCTCACCTTACATAATCTCTCTAGTCTCTGACCACTTATAAATTCTTTGTCAATTCTTGCAAGTAAATCCATCTTCTCCTCCCATATTCCTCCTGTACCCTCCAACTAATATCTCAACCAATATCTAAAATTTTTCCTTCTCTGGCTATCCTGTGCAGTCTGCACCTCCACTTAACTCTTGTCTTCCATTAACATATTTCCAGCCCCCCACAACTATGCAAGCCCCTTTCTGATTCATTACAATTATAGAGAAGACTGCTATAATAACCATGATATGATTTGGGCAGCAGATATACTCCCAATAAAGTCTTCTTTTTCTAGCAAGTTTTCACCTCAGTTATACATCAACAGTCTTTTCTTCCAGACAATTTTCCATGTTCATTCCTTTCCAGATATGTTTTCACTAATGCTGCAACATCCACTCTAGACTTCCTACAGTAGTGGACAACTGTCTCTCTCTTTACAGAATCTGTCAAATGAATCATATTCCAACATGCAATCCAATGCCCTCACCTCACACCTGGACATGGCCTCTTTGCCGTTTTACATCCTCTCTAATCTCAATTCTTTCAACTCACTTATTCCTCTCTAATCTCAATTCTTTCAACTCACTTATTTTATTTACTTATTTATTTATTTTACATTTGTTGACTGGGACTGTCCGACTCAGCTTAAGAGTCCTTTTTCAGCAGAGGCCCAGGGAGAAAAGCTCCAACATATTAAACAATTTTCATTATAAATTAGCATTAAACAGCAATGTTACAGGATTATTACAAGGCATTAAGTAGCAATACGTTATACAGTGTCAATAATCAGGAGTATAGCAAAACTATTTCAAGATGTATAAAAAGAAATATGTCATTAAGATGAATATAGTTTTTGGGGTAAGTGGTTACAAAAACCCAGTTTTATCATAAAGTAGTTGCATGAAGGCAAGACAATTACTATAGAATGTTTTTCTGAGGTGATTTACTTAACATATTTTAGAAGACAGTAGAAAGAGTAGTCAAGGAAGATTAGAGAGAGCTAGTGAGAAGAGTGAGTTAAGGGCAGAAAGTAGAATAAGGTATGAGAAGTAGGGGATGTTAAGGAGGGAGAGTGCAGTGGCAGGACCAGTGACTTTTAAAGTGCTCTTTGGTGTCTGTCTTAAATTGTTTAGTATGTATAAGGGTCCTGATTTCTAGCTGGAGCCTATTCCAAGCAATAGTGCGGTGATAGCTGTACATGTTGCGTCCAACTTTAGACTTGGGTTTGTAGATTTGTAGTAGGTCTTGGTTAGAGCCTCAGAGTGGTCTGGAGGTAGAATAATGGGAGATTAGAGGGAATAGTGCTGGCAGTAGGGAGGCTTGTATAGGATAGAATGGTTGATCTGGAGGTGAGAGAGAAGAAGCTGGTGGGGTAATTCAAGCCAGTTTAGGTGTTTTAGGTTTGTTGGGCAGCAAATCTAGCAAACTTGTAGGTAGATTCAAGTTTGGTCAGGAGTGCTGAGTTAAGATTTGTGAGAATTTGAGAATTGTACATTAGACTGGGTAGAAGGTAGGCAAGAGAGAGAGAGAAATCTTGGCTTCAGAGGTAAGGAATTTCTTGTTACGGTAAAGGAGCCCTAGTTTTGAATGAGTCTTTTTGATACAGTTATTAACATACAAGTCAAATTTAAGCTGATCTTCAATGGTTACATCTAAGAGCTTAGTGCTGAATTCTACCTAAATGGGAGTGTTATTAAGGGACTGTATGGAGAAGGAGGGTTTAATATTGTTGAAATTTTTAGGTAGGAAGAGTTACAGTTTTGTTTGCTTAGGGTTAAGGATGAGCCTGTTGTTGGAGAGCCATGTTTCAACTAGGTTAAAAGATGCCTGAGTAGCTGAGAAGAGCTTAGAGGGAGAGTTGGCTGTGGTGATGACTGTAGAGTCATCTGCGTATTGCACTAAAGATGACTGAAGACAGGAGGTATAGAGCTGATTAGTAAAGATATAAAAAAGTAAAGGCCCTAGGATAGACCCTTGAGGTACACGCATTTTTACAGGGAGAGGAGGGGAAGAATGCAGAGTGCCATCTCACTGATTGAGATCTATCAGTGAGGTAGCTGGAGAACCATGCAACAGTATCAGAGGAGAAGTTGAAGTTATGCAGTTTGTGCCGCAGAAGAGTGTGAGACAGTGTCGAGAGCTTTTGAGAGGTCCAAGAATAGGCAAGAAATATGTTTATGGTCATCCATGGCTATAGAGACTGTGTTGAGAAAGGACAGACCACTCAGCTGTCCCTGATTTAGACTCAGATTTTAGGTCTGTCCCTCTTAATCCCTCTTAAATAGGTGACTGCTGAAGAAAAGGTGGTGAATTGCCCTTAATAAATAATGACAGTAATTCAGAGGTATAGACGTTTTACGTCAGAAAATCTATATTAATCCACATTCTCTTATTCTGCAAATGTTTCAAGTTAATAGTACAAATACTTTAAAAATGTCCCTGATTGTCCCTGATTATTTGAGGATTTGTCCCTGATTCTGTTGGGATTTGTTTCTGATCAGTTGAGAGCTATGAGCTGTAGTGATGCTATGTTTGGGTCTGAAGCCATGTTGAGTGCGTGTAAGCAGATTTTCCTGTATTAGATACTGCACAACTTGTTTATGAATACATTTTCTAGTACTTTAGAGAGAGGGGAGAGGATAGTGATAGATCTAAAGTTGGAGATATCAGAGGAGTTACCTCCTTTCTGTATAGGTAGAGTTGTAGCATTGTTTCCAGATGGAAGGGACTTTAGATTCAGAGATAGAGCGATTGATTAGGATAGATAGAGGGAGAGCAAAAGAGTCAGCTGCTAGCAGAAGAAAAGTGGAAGGAATATTGTCAGCTGATGCTGAGCATAGTTTCAATTTAGAGAGTAGAGTTTTGATGTACCTAGTAGGTGCAGGTTTGAGGGAGATGGTATTAGGATTAGGTTCAGAAATGTTGGAGATGTTAGTAGTAGAGGAGTTTGGGTTAGGGTTCAGTAGCTTAGCTATTGAATTGATAAAATAGGTATTGAAGATAGTGGCAGTTTCTTCAGATGTCTTGTCTGGACATGGATTGGGATTACCGGGATGTAATATTTGGTTAACAGAGTTCCAGAATTTTTTAGGATTAGATTTTAGGGTTGTGGGAAGTTTGTTATAGAAGTCCTTTTTATCTTTATGTGTTTTTTGTCAGATTTCTGAGTTCTTTATATTTTTGCATGTCTGCAAGGAGCTTAGTTTGTGACCATTTTTTTTCCATAATTTGTCTCTAGTTATCATAAGGGTACGAGTGTTTTTTGAAAGCCACGGAGATATGGTGGACTTAATTCGGCCTTTGCTAGGGGGAGCAAGTGAGTCTAAGATGCTAAGGAAGGTGGAGTTGAAAGCTAGGACTGCTTCTTCTAGTGGGAGTTGGGTAAGGAATTTCCAGTTTACTTTAGAGAGGAGGGCATTAAAGGTTTCTGGATGGAAGTTAGAGAGTTTGATACAAGTACCCAGTCAATAAAAATACTAGATGTGTGAGAGTTGTTTGTATGAGTAGGTTGGGAGGTTAGCTGAGTAAAGCCATTAATATGAGTATTAGAGTTTGGATTACTGAAAGTTAATCAGTTAATGTTGACATCCCCAAGGAGGACAGTTTTATTGGGGATGTGTTGAGAAAAGTATGAAAGAATATTTTCAACAGAGGAATGTTGTCTCCTGGAGGAATATAGATGGCTGCTACTGTGATAGTGGTGTGGTCATTTATTTTAAGGTTAGCTGTAAGTAGTTCAGAAGGAGAAAAGAATGAGATAGGTTTCACAATACTTGCAATGGTGAGGTGGTTGGCGTACAGGATGGCTACGCCAGCCCCTTTTTTTGTTTTGGCAATCTATGTGGAATATATTTTAACCAGGGGGAGAATGTCTTTATCAGAGGTTTGGGGTTTTAGCCAAGTCTCTGTTAGGGTGATGACATCAGGGGTGTGGAAGGCTATCCAGACATGGATTTCATTAACTTTGTTTAGAATACTACTGGCATTTATAGAGTAAAAGGAAATATGTTTGTTTGGAGAGGATGAGTTTAAGTAGGGAGAGATGGAGTTATGCATGGTGGAGTGTTGAATGGGCCCAGGATTTGGATGTATGTCTCCTGATAGAAGCAGGGCTACATGAAGTTGGTCAAGTTTGAATTTAAATGGGTTGTAAGTCAAGTCAGTCTTGGTTTTAGATGCTAGAGAGTGAGGGGGAGGAAGTGATTTTAGGCAGAGTGATGTTCATGGAAATGATAGAAGAGGAGATTGTAATATAGTACTGCAGAGATGAGAAACGGGTAGTATGGGGATTAGTGGGATCTCTATGGACAAGTGGTATTGGAGTAGTACAAGATGTAAGAATGAGAAGGAGAAGGAGAAGTAATGGAGGCAAGAGGAAAACAGCGAGGGCTGCAACAGCCATGGTCTAAGGTGGGGAAGTAGGACTGGGATGGAGTGAGGAGTGGGTAAAGGACTAAGAAAACTAAGTTATTGGACCTGTTGAAGAGTAGAAGTAAAATTTAAGTGAAACAACTTGTAGGGGGAGTAGGAGATATGTAGGAAGAAGGAGGATTTGTAGCAGACTAAACTATGAAGTCATAAGTAAAGGAGGGTAAGGTGTTTAGAATGTTTAGCAGATGGGAAGGGGTGGAATAGATTAGTTGGTTAAGTATAAAGGAAATAATATGGGGAGTGGGATGGAAGCAAAGTGAGCTGAGCGTAGCAAGGGTGAACAGAGCGGGATAGGCCAGGAAACGGCAGTCACCACAAGAAACAATCAGCAGGCCAGGAGGGAAACAGTAAGTAGTACACAGTGAGAGTCAGCAGGTAAGTAGAAGAGGTGGGGAGGTGTTGACAGAGAAGGAAGATATGTTATAGCAGGGTATACACAGGTATTTGCAGTAAGATAAAAACAGTTAAAAGGAAACCACAAACAGAAAAACAAAAAGACAAAAAAACAAAAAGAGTATAAACAAAAAGAGTAAGACTATAGCTAACTAAGAGACAGTTGACACTAGGGTAGTGACTAACTTATAGATGGCAAAGAGAGACAGAGGCAAGGTTTCTAAACTATCCCCTCTATTTTTTCATTCTCTTCCTCCCTTAGCCTGCTCCCCTACTTCCACCCCCCCCCATATACATTTTCTCTAGGTCAAGTATACCATACCTCATCCCATTACTTACAACCCTTACGTCTCCAAAATTATTTATATGCATTCTCACTCCCATATCAACATTTATACTCCTATATACACCTCTCCTATTCCTTCTTCCAAGGCTGGAGAGTGCTTATCTCACTAGTGCTGATAATCTCATCCAATAAGCATAATTATGGCTGCTGTTGCTGTTATATAGATGGCACCCTGTCCCAAATCCACCCTCATCCCTACTCTCTCTTGCACCTACTCCTAACTTACAGTTTCCTACCTAATGGACCAATCACCACTCCACCAATCTAAAGCCTGTGTTGTTATCCCCTTCTCCATTCCAACTGAAGGAAATCATACCCCATTCCTACACAGTTCCCATACTACTCCCCCTCTACAAGCAAGGGCTACCAACCATAAACAATATTTTATTACCTATCATCATTCATTAACATTATTCATACCTCTATAACCTTAAATAGTATTCCACTCAACTAATGTACAGCGTGGCCTTCTCATTTTTTTTTAATTTTAAGCAAATGTTTACAATATCTCCTCTAAGGGGATACTGTTAGTATACTGATCGCATGCATACTACTCCATCTTTGCTGTATAAATTTTACAAAATGTAAACATTCTACCATACAAACATATCATCAAATCCCTGATAACAGAAAAGTGCTACTCCCACAAATTTTATGTGAACAAACATCTTTACAACACAATTACACCTACAACATTTTTCATATCGTGTACTGACCTGTATAAGCATGCAAAAACTGTTGGACTATTATTGATGGTTATCAGAAATTGATTATGCACAATACTATTTCACATTTTTACCCAATTACAACTCAGAGTACAGAAAACCCATGGTCATTACCAACCCATTTGAACACCATCCTAGCTTTTTCAACATTTTTATGCATTTTATTTATTTATTTTACATTTGTTTACCGGGATAGTCCGACTGGACAAATGTCCATTTACAGCGGAGGCCCGGGGAGAAAAGCTCCACCTTCAGTACAGAAAAACAAATAGTTGAACAATATGATAACAATATGATCATCTATACAGAAGCAAAAAATTGACGATAGATAAAAAAAACAACTTTGGATACAAAAAACAAAATTTGACACTATATAAAAATACAACTTTTGATACAGAAACAGAAATTGACACTAGATAAGCATTATAACCGACTATAGAGACAGACAGAGGCTACTAAGACATTAATTAGTGTAAGTTTAGCATGAGCTAGTATAACTATTAGAAACTTGAGCAAAAAATAAAATTCCTGACACTGTAGAAACATTACAGTAGGAGGAACTGGATATGAAGCTCTCTGGGGTGGTAGAAACAATGAAGGTTAGGTAATGCATGGACACAGCCAGGAATTCATTAAAGTGTAATTTAAGTGAGTTTTTCAACAGCGTAATACTGGGGGCAGAAGATAAAGCAGGGGGAAGGTTATTCCAGGATTTAGCTACATTATGGGAGAATAGTGATTTACCTGCAGTGTTGTTCGCCTTAGAGATACAAAGGAGTGATTTGTCAGTGGAGCGAAGGGGATGATTTGATTTGTAGGGTGTGAGTAGGTGACTTAGTGCTGGGGTTCTATCGGGATGTCTCACAATATTGTAGGCAATGACTAGTTGATGGCAATTGAGTAGATGGGGAAATTCTAGCCATTGCAGTTCCTTTAGAGCCTGACAGTGATGGGTTCTGAAGGTGCAGTTATTAGCAAACTTGGCAATTTTATTGTAACATGTCACAAGTCTAGCAAGATCATGTTTTCTGATATGGGTAAGGACTGGTGCCGCATACATTAGAGTGGACAGTAGATGGGTTTGGGCTAGGGAGATTCTCGCTGGTTTTGAGAGAAAGTTTTTGTGTCTGTAAAGTGTTCCCATTTTTATGGACTTTTTTGATGGTTTGTGAAATGTGGAAATCAAACTGTAGGTTTTTGTCAATTTTCTACCCCAGGAGTTTGGTGTGATCAGTGGGGGTGATGATAGTACCATTTTTGGAAGTGATTGAGAAGGATAGAGAGAGGTAGGAATAGATTTGTTGGGAGTGAAAATAACTAATTTAGTATTTTTGGGATTTAGGATAAGTTGGATCAGAGTGGTAAGTGAGGGTGCAGAGCAGATAAGAGTCATATCATCTGCGTACTATGAGTGTAGCAGGGTGGGTGGAGGTATGAAGATTGTTAGTAAAAATCGAGAAAAGAAGAGGACCTGTAGAGGTTATCCTTCAATATTAACTTATACTTAGTTTAAAATACTTTTTAAAATAATCTAACCAAACTTTAAAGTATGAACAAATATATTTACATTTCAAGTGCAAAGATCACCCATCCCAACGCACTTGCCAACCTCTCGGGAAGGCAAGACCCAGACATAATACTATTGCAGAAGTCAGGAAATTGTTATCAGGAGAAGTTACTCCCATATCAAAATTCGTAACTCAAGTGTAACTATGCAACTTTATAACTCCATAATTGCACAAACAGAATTTGGTTTTGTTACATTTATCAGTCTTGCCTTAGTTACACCAGTTACTTAAAGTTAATATAATTCATGCTTAGATTGTCAGTTTCTGCTCTTCTTACATCTCAATTAATACATCATCTTTCAGTATCAACTTTCTGGCTGCCACCACTTCAACCAATCACAATATTCGAAATTATTCTCAGTCGTAAAACCCATGTATACTCCTTCAGTAACATACACGTCCTTAATACTTATTAGTCAATCTCCTTTACCCAAAAATCACAATTTCTCATGTCAGATATCCTCATTTAGCTTTAACAGTGCTCACTATTCTATTCAGTCTGACAATACCCAGTCATCCGAATCTCAGCTCAGTCATGATACTGCCCTCTGCTTCTCTTCATTTACAACATTTCTGCTGCCACTCTCTCTTTCCCCTTAGCAGTCTACATTTTCATTTACTAATCTGTTACCACTCGAAAAGAGACACATATCCTTCTTTTTTTTAATTCTTTGCAGTTTCCCCATAGTTGGTATCTTTCTGCACTGCACATGTTCCCTCAATTGTCTAAATAGTAAACAAATGTATAGGCTTCTGCAGCATCCCCAAAGCTGCCGTCAGGTTGTTAAAGGTTTTGGGTGGTCCAGAAAATAAAATATATAGCTGGGCTGGATTTAAAAATGTCCACCCCCCCCCCCCAACCTATACAATCCTTGTAATTGGCAAAAAAGGCATATCTTTTTCTTCTGGTTTAAATGGAAAAATCCAGGTCAATATACACCCGTTCATCTCCCACCTTAACTCATCACATCCAAGTGATGCCTCCAGGTGCATCTGCAGTTAACCCCTATTGACGCCTATAGTGTCAAACATTGCTTGTTCATATTTGCAACAGTAATTTCAAAACCATGCTATGTACGGGGTTTAAAAAATTTCATCTTAAAGCTTACACAATAGAAAACAACTGCATTAATAGTTGACCTCTGTCTAGTGTAGGTAAATAGATATTACTTGTTTTTATGATATTAATTTATATAGATAGAATTTTCATATTTTTCTAAATATCTCAACCAAGTAACACAGACAGAACTCCTCAGCCTCATATGAAAGCTCTCAGTTAGATGAATAAAATGTTGCTGACTCTATGTGTGTATCTTGAGTGGTTGCTGAGCTATTATAACTTGTTTACAAAATATTACAAATGTAATAGTAACCGTGTTTACTGTGACTTATAAATTTCTGCTTAAAACTTAAAACCTAAAGAATACTACAACTATAAAAATAGTTTGTACTAAAAGTGTTTGCCATTTATACTTCTTTCATAATCCTTATGGTTCCAGAGATATGAAAATTTGTTTAAAATGTGAGGACATAATTTGGTTCTGCCAAAAGGCTTAGGCTCTGCCCATTAGACGTTAAGAGTGCAAACTTCCCAAGCTCCATTGGAGTGAATGAGTTCTTTCTGGTTTCCATACTGCAACAATTATTTTCTCTCTCAATGCATAAGTTTGAAACTGGACAATGAATGAACTTGGAAGAGTCTGAGGCCTTGCACTGGTTTGCCATGTTATCCTGTGGGCCCTTTCCACTGCAATCTTACTCTCACTCAGTTCATCCCATTTAACCATCAATCTTCTCTCAATTCCCCTCACAATATCCTCCTTCCACTCTTTAAGAACTGCTACCAGTCTAACAGTTTTCCTTCAGGCCCTATTCTCAATATCAACCAACATTGCCTCTGCATAATCAAGCTGAGTTTCTGCTGCCTCCACCTGGTCTTAAGTTCCACAATTATGTCTACTGGTGCCTGGATTACACTGGAATGCACATTCAGTTCTGTGTCCATCTCCTTCCAACTTTTATTCTACATCGCTATGGCTCCTTTAAATCCTCTTTCATTTCTTTTATCTCCATCCAAGGTTTTGTAAGGGGAAACAGCTTCTCACCTAACTTCATAATCTTGCGGTTTCCTTCTCTCACTTTCCATCATTTCTGCAGCCAAATTAACAGTCTCAGATTTATCTTTCCCAGTATAGCGAATTCTCTTTGTTGATTCTCGCCTTCCCTTCATGGTCATTCAGCTCTCCTTACAGCTCTACTCATCTCTCTGGATATTTTCATGCCAATTAATATCTAAATTCAATGGGCCCAGGTCCTTCCCTGTGCCTTTAGACCACTGCCATCTAGCATATTATACCATATATGTCCTAGGTAAGTATTAGGCTAACTGCTTTTGTGGGCCTTTTTAAGCCTGATTTCCCTTTTTGTGCTCAATATAACCTATCCCATTTGACTATAGATTGGTCTTACCCATTTCATGGTTGATAATTATATATTACCTCTAATATGAATAACTGGGATCATATCATACATAATTTGAGGGACCCGTGCATGGGATAAAGCATTTATGAGTTGACACTGTCCATTAAAAGTACAGGGAGCAGTCCTGGGGTAAATCTTCTGTTTCCTATCCATAGACCTAAGTTATGATTGAATAAGAACAGGAATCAACTTTGTTTTATGTGGTTGGGAAGACTGTCAAAAATAAAATACTACAGTTTAAGTTGCTCTTCCACATACCACACATTTCATACCCCATAACATGTACAGTGCAGCCCTAGTTTAAATCATTTTGGTCTATTATTAATAGAATGAAATGATGCTGCATCTGTCTAAAAGGATTCTGAAAAATAATGATCTATAAGAGAAAGATACAACCTACCTGGACATATAAAAGACAAATAAATATTGCCCAAATGAAGAATTAGTCACCTTAAAAGTGTCAGACATAGTAAAGATGGCAACTATATGTTTCCCATGCAGGCAGCTAAATTACCCCTGAAGTACAAAGTAATTCTATGAAAATAAAAAAGGAATAGGTATGTAATGATGAAATGACATCATAAAAATGACTGTCTGAATACGTAGCAGACTATGAAAAGGCAACACCTATGTGTGTGTGTATTCACCTTACTCCTGCCAGTAATGTGAATTTGACTCCACAGTGCCTCATATGGCATAAAGCCAGTGCATAGAAACAGCAGTACCAAATCAAAATAAATTTAGAATAAACTCCTAAAACAAGTCCCCTTGGTGGACCTGCAGTATAAATAGGTGGTACAACAAAAGAAAGAAAATCCTGTCCAAAAACAGGAACGGCTATGCCTAAAAGACAAAACTCCCTTATCAGTCTCAACAAGCAATTGAAGGGACTAATCAAGTCCACCAAAGCCATCTTCAAAGCAAAAATAGCCTCCCAGGCTAAGGATAACCATAAGGCATTTTTCAGTTATATACACAACCTTAAAGGAACACCAAACAGTGTGCTGAACTAATATTAAATGGAACTTCCTAAACTGAACTGGGGGATACAACAAATTTGCTGGCCGATAAATTTAGCTCCAATTTCATCCCTCATCACCTGCAGTGCCCCCCCCCAGGAAATACCCTCTATCATTTTCTCCCCCAACTATCACTAAACAGGTCATCACTACACTTTCTAGAGCAAAAAGCACTGCAAAAATGGTCCTGATAATATCCCTAAAAACAACCTGTCCGGCCCACTAGAATCTCCATTCAACCTCAGTCCCAGGACAAGCTTTGTCCCTAGGGGAATGGAGGACTGCAATGGTCATCCCTCTACACAAAAGCAGTCCATCAACAGGCCCAGGGAACTACAGACCTATAAGTCTGGCTATTCTTGTATGTAAAACCATGGAAAGAATTATCATGGACCTGATAAACAAAGACATAGAAAATCTTCAGACTCTAGACCCATCCCAGCTCTCTTCGGTCAAGGGTGGATCATGCCTACTAAACTTGATGGACTTCTTCAAGAAGGTCACGAGAGCTATGGATGAAGGCAAAACATTAGATATTGCCTACTTTGCCTAGGAAAGGCATTTGACACAATACCTTTACTTGGGTACTATACACAAACACAAATTTAGGCATAAACCCCTATCCTCCCAATGGATATGCAAATAGCTCACAGGTAGGACACCTGAAGTTAGAGTGGGGGAATCCACATCCACCTAGAGGCTGATTACTACTGGTGTCCTACAGGGCTTGGTACTGGGACCTCTCCTGTTTGGAATATACTTCTCTTAAAATCAAGGCAAATGCAGATGGCCTTTGGATGACCAAATTTGCTGACAACTGCAAGCTGGGTGCAATCACTGAATTCTCCAAAGATGTATATATCCTCCAGTAGGGTCTGACACACGCACAAATAACTGGTGCTAGAAACATGGCCTATTAAACCTTAATGTAAAAACTGCATAAATATACTCTTTGGGAAGACAACCACCCCTGCAATTTACAACACTGACAACACTCCCCTAAGAGTCACCCCAGTGGTAATGGACTTGGGAACTCAGGTTGACAGTAACCTGAACTTTGATCACCGTGGTAGTGAGAAAATCCTTCTATGTGGCATAACTTATAAGCAAGAGCATGGCATTCAATTCTAAAGAGATCACAGTCCCACTATACTCAGCCCTCATTATACCATTAATTGAGTACAATGTACACTTTTGCATGTATCTGACCAGACATCTGCAACAGCTGGAGCAGCCACAAAGGTTCCTCACTAAAAGAATAAGTGGTTTACATAATATGTCCTATGTGGACTGCCTCAAAGCCCTGTCACTGCACTTTGTCTCCTACAAACTACTGAGGGACGATATTTGCATAACCTATAATGTATTCTCTTAGAGTCTTAGGGGCAATTGTAACAGTCAAAGGGTGGTGTACCTCGCCCTGTGTACCATCTGTTCAGCCTATTATGTAGGCAAGACGGAAAGGAAACTCAGGGCGAGGATATATGAGCACCTATACAAAATCAGAAAAAAGGATACAAAGAATGCACTTCAGCAGGCATGTATTAGACAAAGGACAAGAACATACATTCAAATTTTTCATAATAGACCAGGTGGAAATGACAGTATATGGGGGTAATTGGAAAACCTTTCTATCCTATAAAGAGAGTGAGTGGCAAATTATTTGTGACGCCACAACCCCCCCTGGCCTAAATGACTATATTAGCATTAAACCTTTTTTAATGTTGGACCGGGTTTGACCTTCCTGTGGTCACTCATATCCTCGGAGTACTTTTTATGTCTAATGCAACATATACATATATATTTTTTAAGTGTTACATAAAATTATTAGTACATTTTTTATTAAACAAGGGAGACTACACAAACATGAAAAGCCTAAATAATAAATGAAATAAAATCTTTTGTATTGGTATTTAAGGTACATATTATAATTGTTAGGTTTGTTAGTAATGAATGAAATAGTTTTTAAATATTGTAAATTATATACATATATAAAACGTTTTTAATGTTTTTTAAAATTTGAACAACTTTTTGGCACCAAATAGAGTATAAAAGGGGTGTGTCAATTGAAAATGGTGGTTCTGAAGAAATCTGAGAGATCAGATGAAAGCGCTAAACCATCTACTTGAATGGAGTGTTTTGTGGTTTAAAATCCAATAAACCTGTGTTTTTACGATAACGGAGTTTGTTTCTTCAAGCTGAAGTGGGTGTACGTGGAGTACTGTTGTTTTCACAGTCTTTTTCCTTGTTCGAGCAGTGGACCCGTTTTCTGGCTTTTTTGGTATTAGACATTTGTACTTTTCACTTTACGTTGTTGCTTTTGGGATGGCTGAAACCGGGTCTCCATCGGCTTCATTGGGCAGGGAGGAGTATGTGCAACTACGGGCGGACGTCACGTCACTACAGTGCGACGTAAGCAGATTGCTGGAGTTAGTGGGGAAGCTCTCGGAGAGTGTGCAGCAAGGGAGAGCAACCGGCTCCCAAACGCGTATTGTAACAAGAGAAATTTCATCCAGAAGCCATTCCAATGTGGATGATTTCGAGAATGAAGACGATATCCCGAACGGACAAGGTTTTCTTAAACCTACGGGAACTCCCAAAACCGTAACTACGGACTTGGATTTGGATATAGGGGAAACGGACATTAATCTAACTTCCCATGGGGACTTTACCTTTGATCTAAGTCTCTTACAACAAGAAGAGGCGGCAAGAGTGGGGACTAAGCCAAAAAACAAGGCTTTACCTAGGTCGTATTCTGCCTCTCTTGCTTCGAGACCACAGCGGAAAAAAGGTACTGACACTAGAGAGAATTTCACACTCTCATGTTTTGCTGACAGAACTAACAATAAAACTGGTCAGTACGATGTAAGTAACAATAAAAAAGATAATAAGACCTATGGTGTTAGAGATTGTTTAAATAATTTCTTCACTGAAAAAGTGGATTATTTTAATAATAATAACAATGTTGAATTCATTAGAGATTTCACTGAGGGGAACTCTGAACCCATTAGAGAAAAAATAAACACAATGGGTAAAAAATTAAGTTTAATGAAAAGTGTGAAAATTGACAATGCATACCTGGACAAATGTTTGCAAATGGGTATTGTGCCTAAGGGCATTAGATTTTTTAAGTTACCCCTGGGTATAAAATATACGGTGGAAAGTATATCCGAATTTAATGAGTTGTTTGACAGTTTTGGATTTAATTTTATGAAAAAAGTAATGAAATTTAATGACGGAAAAATTTCTGGTTTAATGAATGAAATTGAGGTCTTGAATGATGAAATTGTGCAAAGTGTTAATTTTGATGACTGGCAGGACCTCTATTACAAGCAATTTGTTTATGCAGAAAACAAGGTTAAAAATGTTTATAACAGGAAGGTTAAGAAACTGGAGAGGGACACTGAATTATATAAGGAACACAAAGTATATGTATGGCCTCGTTCTAATACAGACAGAGAAGAGGGAGACAGAATTTTCACAAAGAGAAATGAGAAGAGTAGTGAACATTCAAATTTTCGAGGAGGGAGATATCACCCACCACCAAAGCAATACCAAAGGAAGCATTGATATTTAATAAGTATGATTCTAAAGTGACATGTTTTACAGGAAATGATTGTCCAAAGAGCCCCAAAGTCACAACTATGGACAATATTTACAATTTAGGTAATGTTACACCAAAGGAAGGCTACAATAGTTTAACTAAAGTTGATGGAAACCCAGTTAATTTAGAGGAGGCACCTCTTAAATCCGGTTCCTCTGTAGGTAACAGGAAGGGCCCTTTGATTTCAACCCTAGCGGGTTTCAAAGTTTACAACTACACTGAATTTTTTGTGTCTCAAGATTTTTACAATCTTTTCAGTAAGGGAATGAAATATATCCCCACTGTAAAATTCAATCTAGTTGATACGGTGAAGGAAATTAAATTATTTTGTAGAAGACTTAACTTGGCCCTACAATTTCAAGAGAGGGATGATGTTTCTTCAAGTAAGGTAAACTACACTACACGACTTAGCAAGAGAAGTGCATACATACCGACTTCCCATCCACAAATTGTCAACTTTGAAAAGATGGTAATTAAAGATATTTATAAACTAAATAGGGACATTTATAAGACCAATTCATTGACTTCCATGTTTAATGATAACTTAACAAAAGGAGAGAGAGATTGTTTACAACAAATAGTGAACAACAAAAACATTAGACTCATGAAGCCTGACAAGGGTGGGGGCATTATTATCTTCGACACTATCAACTACACCAGAGCTATACAGGACATTCTTTTCTTATCAAACAACTATGAAGAAGTTTCATTGAATCAAATAAATATAGGTTATCACAGGATAGATCTGGTGATTGAAGAATACTTACTGGACAACCGTATAACAAACGAAATCTATAATTTTTTGAGAACTGAACACCCAAGATTGGCCCACATCTTTGGTATTCCGAAGATTCACAAATCAGTAGAGACACCACCATTTAGGCCGATCATTGCAGGTTCTAACTCTAAAACCTACAATTTGGGTGTGGCGATTGACCATTGGACAAAACACATTTATGACTCAGTGCCGCATCTTATAAAGGACTCCTGGGAATTTCTGAGTAGGTTAACAGTTGATGTATGGTCAGAAGAAATAACTTTTTTGACAATAGATGTTCAAGATCTATTTTCTTGCATCCCATACACAACAGGATTGGAATATTTTGAGAATAGCTTAAAAAGGTACTCAGGATTGAGTTGGGACAAAATATCCCTTATTTTGGATATGATGGGGTTAATTTTGGACCACAACTATATTGAATTTGAAGGTGAATATTTTAGGCAAACTAGGGGTGTGGCTATGGGGGCATCTTGTGCCCCCATATTCGCTAACCTAGTCATGCTAGAATGGGAAAATCAATTTCTCTTTCAAAGTGAATTTTTCAAGAGTATCTCATTGTATTCAAGATTTTTGGACGACATCTTTATAATATGGAAGGGCCAAAAAGAAGATATTCCAAGATTCATTGACTTCATCAATTCTAGCACTGATTTCCTGAGATTTACACATAAAATAGAACTTTTTGGGATAGCCTACCTAGACACATTCATTAGTACAACTTCACATGGATTCAGTTCAAAGATACATAGAAAAACTACGTTTTCTAACGACTACATTGAATTTGGTAGCTGTCATCCCAAACATATTTTTAAGAACATCCTGAAGGGACAGTGCATAAGGGCAGCAAGGATGTCCTCTACCAAGGACACCATGGAGAAAGAAATTGAAGGTATTGCAAAGATGTTTTTAGAGAGAAAATATCCGAGAGGGATGGTGGAAGAAGTAACGCTCTGGGTCAAAAAGAATTGGAACATCAAATACAAGTCCCTATTAGGTGTCCATCTTGAATCAAAGAACAAGAAGATCTGTTCAGGAGTCAACAAAACAGTGTGTGTAATTAGATTTAACCCTTACTCAAATATTGTGAAAGACATCCTTAAAAGATATTGGGAATTGTTAACCTCCATTGACAACATCAAAACATACATAGGGACTAATTTGACCTGTGTATTTAAAACAGCACCAAATTTGAAAAAATTACTGGAGGTACAATCAATTAACAACAATAAAAACAACAAGAAGATTTGGAGTGGGACAAAAAGCTGTGGTAGTTGTAATTATTGTAAATACATTAATGAGAATAAGATCACAATATTGGACAATTTTTCAAAAACTAGAGTGAAGAGTCTTAGGGGCAATTGTAACAGTCAAAGGGTGGTGTACCTCGCCCTGTGTACCATCTGTTCAGCCTATTATGTAGGCAAGACGGAAAGGAAACTCAGGGCGAGGATATATGAGCACCTATACAAAATCAGAAAAAAGGATACAAAGAATGCACTTAGCAGGCATGTATTAGACAAAGGACAAGAACATACATTCAAATTTTTCATAATAGACCAGGTGGAAATGACAGTATATGGGGGTAATTGGAAAACCTTTCTATCCTATAAAGAGAGTGAGTGGCAAATTATTTGTGACGCCACAACCCCCCCTGGCCTAAATGACTATATTAGCATTAAACCTTTTTTAATGTTGGACCGGGTTTGACCTTCCTGTGGTCACTCATATCCTCGGAGTACTTTTTATGTCTAATGCAACATATACATATATATTTTTTAAGTGTTACATAAAATTATTAGTACATTTTTTATTAAACAAGGGAGACTACACAAACATGAAAAGCCTAAATAATAAATGAAATAAAATCTTTTGTATTGGTATTTAAGGTACATATTATAATTGTTAGGTTTGTTAGTAATGAATGAAATAGTTTTTAAATATTGTAAATTATATACATATATAAAAAGTTTTTAATGTTTTTTAAAATTTGAACAACTTTTTGGCGCCAAATAGAGTATAAAAGGGGTGTGTCAATTGAAAATGGTGGTTCTGAAGAACTCTGAGAGATCAGATGAAAGCGCTAAACCATCTACTTGAATGGAGTGTTTTGTGGTTTAAAATCCAATAAACCTGTGTTTTTACGATAACGGAGTTTGTTTCTTCAAGCTGAAGTGGGTGTACGTGGAGTACTGTTGTTTTCACAGTCTTTTTCCTTGTTCGAGCAGTGGACCCGTTTTCTGGCTTTTTTGGTATTAGACATTTGTACTTTTCACTTTACGTTGTTGCTTAATGTAAAAACTGCATAAATATACTCTTTGGGAAGACAACCACCCCTGCAATTTACAACACTGACAACACTCCCCTAAGAGTCACCCCAGTGGTAATGGACTTGGGAACTCAGGTTGACAGTAACCTGAACTTTGATCACCGTGGTAGTGAGAAAATCCTTCTATGTGGCATAACTTATAAGCAAGAGCATGGCATTCAATTCTAAAGAGATCACAGTCCCACTATACTCAGCCCTCATTATACCATTAATTGAGTACAATGTACACTTTTGCATGTATCTGACCAGACATCTGCAACAGCTGGAGCAGCCACAAAGGTTCCTCACTAAAAGAATAAGTGGTTTACATAATATGTCCTATGTGGACTGCCTCAAAGCCCTGTCACTGCACTTTGTCTCCTACAAACTACTGAGGGACGATATTTGCATAACCTATAATGTATTCTCCGATCCAGCCCTGATGGATCTGTTGCACATTTGAAAAACAAGCAGCACTAAAATTACCCGATCTAAACCTCGTCTGTGACATAAACATAACATTCTGGAGGGACATGTCTCAGAGATTACCCCTCTGTGGAACAGACTCCCCATTCATGTGAAACACAAGTCTTCCTGAAGCTTATTCAAATGCAGTTAGGACCACTGGATGGGAAATCGCATATTCACCCTAGCTTCTCATCTGTGGCCCTTGCAGTTTGTAGATACCCTGGGCATGAATGCCTAGACTTAAAAAGGTCATTAACACAGTAAACACCTATGATCCTATGAAATATTTCAGATGATTTACAGTCAAACTATAAAGTAGCAGCTTGCCTGCCTGGTCAAGTAAAGTAATTCTGATACAACCAGTTCGCGGACACATGCCATAATGCATGACGAATAAGAAGAAACTCACTGTATATGAAAAACCCAAACAAATTATATAGCTGCCCTATGAAAAAAACAAACAGGGTGCTAACAAACATAATGATAACTTAACAAGGTAAATGAGTATGCTGACATTAGGTACAGTAGAGAGTCGATTATCCAAACTAATAGGGACCTAGGATAGTTTGGATAATTAAACTGTTAGATAATCAAACATATAATTGAACTGGATAAAAAAACTTCTAAAATCTTGTTTTTCTGCACACAGGGAATACAGTTTTCAACCATTCAGTGATTCCAGTGAACAATAAAGAATATTTTTCTCACACAAGTGGGCTACAAGCTCAAAAAACATGCACAAGAGAATACATATAACATTTACATATTCAGACCTTATGATTTTCCTACCTGAAAACTTTGGAAGGCTCCATTCAGATAACTGACGTTTCAGATAATAGACGTTTGAATAACTGAGTCTCTACTGTATTAAAAAGATGCATTGTTATGGAGCTATTCAATGACAGGGTATATAAAACTGGAAATATTAAGTTATCTTAAGAAATTTGTTCCCAAAAAGGGAAAAAATGGAACAGTATCTATTACTAGTTATGTGACCAGATTCATTCAAATAGGTGCAGTGAAATGTTATGAGCCACTACTGCTGTAAAAGTTTATTTATTTATATTTGTTTATCAGTGGAAGTGCACTAATCAATATTGACCTATTTTGGGCTCAGCCCAGGTGAAATACAAAATATTTCACAAACAAAAAATACAGAAATGTAAGCAATAGCAAAGTAGTTCAGATTAGTTACATTGAAAAAACACTGCATATTTACATTCCAGTGAGCAAGCACAGTGCAATACACAATCAAGCAGAGAGTAACGTACAATATATACATTTGTTTACAAAGTGTGTCTTTCTTCTGTGAATCCTTAGACACGAGAAGAGAACTGGGAAGGAGATAGGTTAGGTGATATATGCTGTGTTGAAGCAGGAGCATTTGGCTTGGATATAGAAGTGCTTTTTGAGATGCATTCTGAATTTGGAATAAGTGTTGATTTCCTTAATGTTGATGGGGAGAGCTTGCCAAAGAATAGGTACCTGAGAGGAGAAAGTATGTGCAGTACTGTGGAGTTTGATTGTAGGGGACCCTTAAGAGAAGCCTTAACAAGTCTCTTAAAAAACATTTATTTGAAAAAGGCATGCTTTTTCTCACAGAAAATAATGCTCATAGCTATCACTAATTCAAATGATCTGACTCTAAACATAACCACATTAGGCCATTTCAGAATAGACACTTAGCAAATGAGTAGTCTGATTCGCCACTTCCTACTTGCAGAGCAACCATCATGACAGTCTGAAAATGTTTGTTGATTAATGTGTGTTTGCTCTGAGTGGAGGTGTAAAAAGTGAACACACTAAGCCAATGCTGTATGCGAGGCAGGCAAAGTAATTACATTGTTCCACCATGTCTCAGTTTAGGTGTTAATACACTTACTAGACATCTAAGGGAGTTAACGGTTGCCGTTTTAGTAACTGCTGGAGGACAAACAAGGTAAGACTCACATATTACATGACCTTGTATGCCTACTCCACAAAGTTGGTAAAGTAGATATGCAATGCACAGGGAAACTCAGAGTCTACAGGATGAGAAAGGTAGGACCAATACAGTACACGGCTGCTCACTGCATACGCCTACCACATGAAGCTGACAGAAGAGTCATTTACCAGGGAAGGAACTTCACAGTGCACCAGGACAACAAAGGTAGGAGTAACACATTAAGTGACAGTCTACATCATGTTCATAGGTTCATAGAAAGTTACTAGGCTAATGGCTTTAGAGCCCTTACAAGCCTAGCCATATTTATCCGGAGCTGCCCAACTATGCTGGTTAGGTGAGTGAAATTCACAGAGCTAAGGGTCTATGGTAGTTAATACTGACTTCATTTGTCCAGGTGGGACATGGCAGCCACCCCAGAAGTGAGTTTGCAGTCATCCATACATTGATCTAGGTTGCAACTGAAAAGGATTCCGGGGGGGGGGGGGGGGGCTATTTTTAACATGAATTGGAAGCTTGTTCCAGAAAAGCTGCAGTCTCTGGGAGGTGTATCTATGTCTCCAGCATGACCTGTTCATGTCAGAGGTTATATTAAGATCCCTGCAGTGAATGACCCTCATGCAGTTTAATTTACAAAAGTGTTGCATTTCCATCAGGGCTGGGTCAGAGACTGGCCTGTAAGCCAGGCACAGATATGTAGGAGACAGAATACAGTGACAGGGCTTTCAGTCTTTCTGCATAAGACTTGTTTTGTGTACCTTGTAATTTCTTGGTAAGAAACCTTTGTAGTCTCTCCAATTGTTGCAGGTGTCTGGTGAGGGACATGCAAAAGGGAGCATGGTAGTCAATTATTGGTCTGATGAGGGCCAAGTATAATGGAATTATAACATCCTTATATGGATACGTGATGGTCAAAGTTCAGATTGCTATTAATTTAAGTACACAGATCACATACCACTGGGTCTACATTTAGTGGGGTGCTGTCTATAATGTAATTAGCAGCGATGTCAGCTTTCCCAAAGGGAATAATAAGACATTTTTTTGCATTTAGCTTTAATCCATGACTTTGACACCAATCATTTGCCTGTATTAACCTTGTCTGCGGTATATTAACATTGTTGAGGGATTCAGTGATTGCTCCCAGTTTGCAATTGTCAGTGAACTTGGTTAGCCACAGGCAGTCCAAGTTTGCCTGGACTACTGAGAAATAAATTCTCAACTGTAAGTGGCCCAGCACAGAACCTTGTGGTACACCACTGGTGACTGATCCTTTGCTAAAGGTGAAGTCACCCACTTTGACAGTATGTGTCCTATCGTTGAGCCAGTTGGCTACCCATCTGGTAATGTAGGGGTTAATTCTCTATCGGAAGAGACCTAGTGAAAGAGGTCCAATCTAAGAGATTTTCAGGTTTTTATGAACCTATCCTTAGTCAGGAGGGTGGAAATACGACAACTCGATCAGGGAGTATAGAAAAGGCACCTTACTCATTCCAAAGTTTGATTATAACTTACACTATGGATGCCAGAGCCAATTTTTACAACAGTTATGAAGAATTGGCCCTTAATCCTGCAGGATGAATCCACACGTAAGGTGTTTGTAGACCCTCCTAGGGTAGTTTACAGGAGATGTTCGAATATTAAGGATATACTGGAAAGAAAACCTAAGACCCACAGTAACAGATCAGGCATGTACAAATGTTCCATGTGCCGATATTGTGGTTACATAAAAACAGGGTCAAGGTTTTCCATCAATGAGGTAGTCTTCCACTTGGCAGGTAAATTCAACTGTAATAGTACACAGGTAGTGTACTTAGCCCAGTGTGTTTGCTGTCCCGCTTTCTGTGTAGGCAAGACAGACAGAAGACTACAAGATCGTATATATGAACACCTGAATGCTATCAGAAAAGGTAAAATGGACAATGCTCTAGCCAAACATGCCATGGAAAACTTGGGCCACAGTTTCACATTCAGTGTTATAGATCAGGTTAGTTCCAATCCAAGGGGAGGCCACACTCCCTTGTATTTAGAAAGTAGGGAACTGTGGTAGCAATTAAGGCTGGATGCATGTCATGTGCCCGGCCTAAATGGTTCTCTGAACCTGGCCTGCTTACTGAAATTAAAGAGGCTCAAGAGATGACCTGTAGCAACACCATTCCACGTTGGACATGTTTTAATATGTCTTTTACATTCATTTGTTATTAATAGCCAGTTTTTTACTCCTTTAAATTACGAACATGATCAGAGACTTTATATGGCCACGTCAATTCAGTTATTATATTTTCATATTTTTATATTGTCATTTCAATTTTATTTAACAGCAGGATCCCAGTTTCCAACTTATGGCCAAAATATAAGCCCAGACCACACGCTCAGGTGGGTTCATAGGACTTAGTAAGGGAATATATGAAAAAACGGGGGGATATGCATACGTCGGGTGAAACAGTAACAATAACATTCTCTACATTTTATGGACACAGCTGCCTTATTTCAGATTCTCAAAGGAGTAGGTCCTTTTCCACCATTTCTGGTAGGAGGCTATTCAGCCCTGCGGGCCGTCTCAACTACAGGCAGTGTGTTTTGATTTTTAAAATCTTTTTAAAATCTTAGCAAAATTTCTTCAGTTTTCAAATTTGGCAGTGGGGGCTTACAATGCTGTCTGTATTTTATGTTTTAAACCTTTGTAAATATTCATTTTCATGACTAAAATCAAATTTTTATTTATTTACATGTTTTAGATTTGCTTTGTGTGTATGTACACACTGTCCTATCTGGCAACCTGCTTTGTAAGTAATACGGCTTTAACATTGTACTATCATTATATGAGCATTTAGTTGTTCATTGTTTCCCCAGTGCTTTTTCTAGTGCTGGGACTTTAATTCAGAAGAGGTCAAACCATGTGACTTGCTATTCTCAATTAGTGAACTGTTTAAATGTTCTTAATGAAGGGGAGGCACTGTTGCTTGTTTGTTCTTTCTGAAGAAGTCAGATTGTTAGCCGACAAAAAGCGTATGGTTTCAACGGCTTAAAATAAATTTGTATTTATACTGTGTTGGACTTTGCATTCTCAGTGGAATTGAGACTTGGGCTTCGGAGTGTTTGGTGAGTTCTTATAGTATACATCAAACAATTGCTGCATTGCCTTAGAATGCCTATGTCTATGAGGCTGGCCAGAGAGGTGATGGGAAAGTGCCCATCCCTAATAATAGGCGGTTACTGTATGTTTTATTAGGGAAGGGAATGGGTTAATTTGACAGGACTGTGCTTATACTGCCAAGACTACAAGAGGCACCTACATTCTGTGTAGGCTAAGGATGATCAATAAGGCAATGCTGCTCAGTGTGAAACTGAGTTGCTCCTAGAGCAGCAGAAGAGATTTGAAGGGTTTCACTGATAGCTGTTTAAGGAAAAACTGAGCTTCTAGGTTTTTGCATTTATAAAGGATACTGCTAACCACTGCTGAGAGAAGAGCAGTACTGTGCAAATATGAGGCTTAATTATGAGCAAAGAAAAACAAGTTTTAAGCTATCAATCAGGAAAGCACACAATAAGCCTTCCACCAGCAACCCCCAACTCAGACACAGGTAAGATAAGCACACTTCTGCCAGAAGCGTGCAGAAAAACACATTTTTAATGTAGAATAACTGGTTTGGAGCCCAAGTGTAACAAGACCACACAAACTACAACAGCCCTACAATTAACAGATATGATGTAATATAGTGCAATTAACTACTTAAAGCAGTGGCAGACCATACAGGTTTTTTTGAAACTGCTAAAGTACAGTCACAGTATACAAGAAAAGTGCAAAAAAATACACAAATGCCTTTTGTGTGTTTCCCAGCTCAGATAGACCAGCTAAACACCTACTGGGACGAGATGAATACTCCTAGTCCTCCTAAGGTAAAAGCACAGTAAAGGAGTGTCCAGAGTAAAATGCTACCACAAACAGGCATAAAGATACGGATACAGCAGTGTACTTTAAACTGCTTAAAAAGTGTGACTATTCAATAGAAATACTTCACTTTCTATAAATAATCTAAGAACCACTTAATTGTACAGAATTTATAATGGCACTAAAAACAAGATAAGCTGATTAATAAGCCTTCTAGCCAATAAAACTACATGCACAAATCTGAAGTGTTTCCCTATCCTAAACAGAGTAGGCTATGTCCCAGTGCACTTGATGGAAAATCTACTGATCTCTTGGTGTAAAAGCAATTGCTTGCTAGAGTGTAACAAAATACATTACTTTTTCCAGCAGCTAGCTAGATAATGAATTCACAGCAAGTAAATCAGTACAACAGACAATGACAGGCAAACTGCACTTTTTAATATATGCGCAAGGAAAGGCAAATAAATAATTAAAGACATCAACAACAGTGCAGAAAGGGAAGAGTTCATTAAGCTAAATTTACAGTAGGGGTGGGCAGCTTAAAATCATCAGGTTTAAAAAACAAATCAAGGAATGGGAGGGTGAGTGGAGAAAAACTAGCAGGATAATCAGCAGAGACTTAGTTTATGCAGGCTTGAAATCTTTTTAGAAAAGAAAAGGCCCAGAAATTCACTGTGTAATTATTTATCACTCAATAGACAATTTAACCAATGAAAAAACATGTGAAATGTGCAGCCAAGAGAATTTAAATCTCTCTCTCTCTCTCACATAGAATAAAAATATCAAGTCAAGCAGATTTCATAAAACAGAAAACAAAACGGAGCCAGTTAAACAGAAGGCAGCTCTATCCACAAGTCACATCCAAAAAATGCAGTTTTACTTTTCTCACCCAGCAGCGAATCACCAGCAGTGCTTTAGCTTATGCAGGTCTGAAATCTATTGTGTGAAGCTTCTAGATCAGCCATGTATTGTGGAAATCTTGTCACAGAGCTAATGGATAAGAAAAGCAGGACCCACACAGCACATGACTGTTGGCCGCATGTGTACTGCATGAATCAAGTGGCTCAGCCATGTACTGAGAAGGGACAGTGACACTGTTGCAATGACAGCAGATTGAACATTCATTTTCCTGTGAGTATAGTGTCCCTTGACAGGGCCTGGAAACACATGGGTCAGTGCTGTTATCTTATAGTACCAGTGCTCACTTCAGGCCTCTGTATGCTACCCTCGTGTGGCAGTATTCATGTTCTCCCAGTGGAATTGTATTTTTTCATTGCTCCCTACCTTTTTCTACTTGTTATTTCCCAAGCATTTTCTCATTACAATTTATACTGTTACTCTACTGAAAACAATTGTGTGTTTTAACTCATTTATGTCCTTTTATGATCCTTTTCAACCACAGCCTGGGACACAAGGGAAATATATATGGACGAATAAGTGCAGTCAATCAACCAACATGTGTCTAGGCAGAAGCAAGAGCATGTGGAAAACCCTTCACAGACAGAGAGAGAACATACAAAATTCTGCACACACTGAGCAGACATTGTGAATGAAGTATGTGCTTGGAGCTGTGAGGTAGAAATGTTACCACCATGCCATTGTTCCTCACAAACTTAGTATTTGTTTATGTTATCCCTGGAACTTAGTGAAGTTTTTGAAACTAAAGAAACTTCTTATGAAAATAATTAAAACTTACTCTCAAGTTATGGCAAAGTCAAAAGTAGTCATACTGCTTAATGACAAACATGCAGTTTTGTGTCTCGTGTACAAATGCTGGTTATGTTCAGCAAGCTCAAGTGATCGGGTTTGATAAATTCATTATCAAGTCTATGTGCCGCATCCAAAATAAACAAGTAAATAGGTTGTCAATGTTTGTATAGGCAGACTTTATAGGATCAATCCCCAAACCAATTCACAGCAAATGTGCACAGTGCTGTAGTCTCAGTGTATACTTCCATTAGTCCTGTAATCATGACATTCAGTTTTTGTTAAACATTTAGAAAGCACATTCTGATCCTACACCAGACTTTACATAGAATTTTCATGGCAATGTTCCTGACAAATATGTAGTTTCATAAACCTAAAACTCCTGTTTGAAGAGCTCCAGCATGCCAGTACACATACTACAAGAACAACAACTGAAGACTATCTGGGACTGATTAATACATCAAGAAGTGGCGAATAATGTGATTTCTAAACGAACTGACATCTTTGACTGAGCATCCAAAGGACACAGTTGCAAATCAAAATGGCATTTTGCCCTGGTCAGATTATACTTGCCAGAAATAGCGATGGACAGGAAAAAAAAAAGAGCACATATAAAATCCTGGCTGAAATTCAACAACCTAAAATACGCATAACAGAGCCAGTGAAGATTTGGTTCATAATAGTACCTGTACCAAACAATTATGTTTGCCAGTTTCTATTGAAATATGTGACTTTTTTTTATAAATGTGCTAAGGATCCAGAACACAATTTAAGCACATAGGATATTACTCAATCCTAAGAACGTTGGTGCTTCCAGACTCACAGCGACATACATGCATACAAAAATCTATATAATCAAATACATGCTTACAGTTTTCAGATGGAGACAATAAGAAGCTCGGTGCTTTTGTGGTCTGTACTGTGAATTTTTTTGTCAATAACAGAAAAAAAAAGTTTCAAAGTATGTCTGCACATTTAAAAACCCACAAAACCCACACTGAAGAAATAAATCTGCTTAACTCCAACCATTATGTACTTTTAGAGCATTAATTAGCAAGTTTACTGCTGTGACAATACTTATCAGTTGCCATAACAAACAAAAATCTCAGGATGTCATAAGTGGAATTACAATACATTTGTTTCCTATAATAATGCAGTAAGTTAGTTAGTTTTGTTATACTGAGAATCATGATTTCAACTAACACTTCACAGTTCACTTTTAGGTTTCTGTGTCAAAAACTGTCTTTAATATAATATGCTATTTCAAACATTCACATGCCAAAAACAGCTTGATAATTGTCTTGTCTCAGATGTTTTTTGACAGCTCATTAAAGTCAGTAGTATCTAACACTATATCAAATATCTGTTCTTTCCTGCACATGTCAGCCTGAATCTTCAGAGAAAGTGCAACTGCAAGAGGCAGGCAAAATTTGTTCAGAAGCTACTTAAAAGCATACCACTCAACCTCTTAATTCAAGAAATCAGGAAAAAGCCAAAAATAATAGGGGAGCAAAAGTCCAAAATCAGGGGCAGATTTGATTACTACTGGTTATGAAGTTAGAATGTTGCTTGAATAAAAGGTTGTGCATTAACACCCATTTTCTGAAAAACATGAAGTCTGAAACCTCAAATGTCTGTCATTATTTAGTGACATCAATCCCCAATGTTTTGCCAAAATAAAAACATAAATTTTATCAGGAACAAACCAAAAATATGAAGCAAGAATATGGACAGTTGAAAGGCATGCTTAAAAGCCAGTACTGAGAACTGTCTTTGTTCAGAGTAAACCATTTTCTTCAGAGGTATTTAATTTCTAGTGTTAAAATCTATTTATTTGTTTGTTTTTGTTTACTTGGAAAGTCTGTCTGGAAAATGAAATGTTCATTTTCAGCAGAGGTCCAGGGAGAAAAGCTGAAAAACAAGGCTAAAAACAATTCAAAAGAAAAAAGTCAACAAACATTATTTGTAATGTATTTTAAAGCAAATGGTTAAACATTATTTACAAAGCATATTGGATTGAGGAAATTCATGTTTTCAAGATACTGTGGGTAAAATCAAAAATACTACATTAATGTTCTTGTATGGTATCCATACCTGAGTTAGGATTGTATACTTCAAACTGTAGGTGTGGTACAGTTGCATAGTTTATCAGTTGACAGATTATATTTTAGTAAAATGTTTTTCTCTCCTGTACCTTTGTTTTCCAAAATGATAACCTTCTCTAATATTTTCGTTTGCTACTAAACATATAACTAATAAGAGTACATCAGAAATTCTCATTTGCAAAATCAAACCTCATCAAGCATCTTTCTGAAAATGCACACAATTAAAAACACAGTTCTTTTGCAGGTCACTAATCTATTAAAATTACTTTTCATAGCCTGTTGAAAAATCCCCCTTTACTGCCACGGCTTAGTCAGTTCTTAAATCATAATAAAATAAATAAGTTTCTTGCAGTTGCAGGTGACAGTCCCATCATGTCACTCTGTTAAACTAGTGCACTTTCTTTAGTCTTTTTTTTTTTAATAATAAACGTATGAAACTGATTCATATTGCTAGACTCCTAGAATACAGAAAATGATACTGTAAATGAAAATAAAATGGAGTATGCGGGAATACATGAGGCTAACACAAAGTGCGAGCACATTAAAAGCCAGCATGTTTAACTGTACAACCAAAAATGTACATTAAATTTGCCTAGTGAATGTTCACATTCACCAGGTGCATTCAGCACCTTTTCTCACCTGAAAATGAATAAACTACTGTATAACATTATAGAAATGTCCCGGAAATATTAGTGTTTAACCCCTGTGAGTTTGTGACTAAACACAAGCTACGTATAAAATAAAACTTCTTGTTCTCTCCTCTGTTTTGAGCATTTCATTTCAGAATAAGAAACTAAGCAGATGGCAGAGAGTTAAGCCCCCTTTTTCCAACTACTGAACAACCCCAATTTTAACTGAAAACCTAGCAGACCATTTCTGCTTGCGCATGAAAAGGGTACACAAAGTATTTATCCAAATATCCCATACAGAAATTCACAATATCTGAATGCTGCATGCCTTTTCAAAACCACTGTGCCCATAGCGGTCTACCCCAGTTGGAATGGCATTGTCTAAAAAGGAATCCAACACAAACACAATTTTTGAATTCAGGACTTCTTGCATTATGAAGTTTTCTACAGAAAGACTGTCCATCCATCACGGATTCATTCTTTAAATTTTTAGAATACGTTTGAGCATTAGATGTTCAAATTTAGTGTGTATATACACATACATGTCTAAGCAATCTATAGGCTTATAAAATGAACAAGTTAAACTAACCAATCAGATTGCTAGCTACCTTTACATCAAATGTTACAGTCACAGCAGAAAGGGGTAGTGCAGGTCACAGAGATCTTATATCTGGTCACAGACCTGTTTTCCCTCACAGCCAATTATTTTTTCTCAGGTCTGGAGTATTTCTATATCCTGTGCACTACATTTATATTATTAGAACATTCAGACTTATTTTCCAGTTTTACACTATACTATACTGAAATGAATAATTTACTATTTGTAATGAAGTTCTGAAGTTTACAGCATAAATTAAGGGTCAAGTATGTCTGTATTTTTTATCATGCTATGAATTGAGTTGGTTAAAACTTTAGATATTTTGGCTAATTCCTTTAACAACTGAGTAATACTAAATATAATCTGTTAATATCGTGTTCTGCCAGCAGTCTGTCTGGACATAAGACTAACATTGTCAGTAAATGAGAATCCAAAAACATCACGCAATACAGAAATTTTACCTGCCTAGGAATCCCACTAATCTTGCTAAACATAAGGTTAGCATGTGGATACATCCCTGAGCTAGAGATGCAGGCTATAGTAATGTTAGTTCACAAAAGTGTGTGGGGGAGTTGCTTCAGATCAAAAAATTTTAGATGCATTAGCCCGACCTGTATTCTATGTAAAATAATGGGTAGCATCTTAGTGGGGCTTATCCAAGCTGGCTCATGGTTATTACTTCTGTAACACATGGAATAGTATGGATTTGCTAAAGGAGATATTCCCTTTGGAATATTTTGCTGACAGTGAATTCTGTTTATTCTGAGTTTGCTAAAGCTTTTCATACTATTCCATTCAACACAGCAATTGACAAATTAAATGCATTAAATGCCAATCCAGTTATAATTATATCGGCAAAATACTGGTTAAGCAACAGAACTCAAGTCTGGATTGGAGGTGGGGGGGGGGGGCTAACTGTCTACATCTAAAGGTGTTACCAATGGTATACAACAGAATGTTGTCATAGGGTCACTTCTTGTTGAACTATTCTTCCTGATACAGAAGTGGGAAGAGAGCTAATGAAATATGCTGATGACTGTAAAACAGGTAGCAGAATTAAATCAATAAAAGATTATAAAGTTCTCTGAGATGGTCTACAAAAAGGTATACACCTTGTACAGTAGTAATGTCCTTCCCTTCACTTGTAATATCAGAAAATAAAGCACCAGAGGACTTAGCAAATCTCACATATAGATTTAAAAAAAATAAAAAATCTAGGCATAATATTAAATAATGTAAACATTTACCCTTCTGTAGTCACCAGTCAGAAAAGTATAATATGTAGTCTATCTTATGCTACATGGGGTAGTCACGTCAGGTAAATGATCATGCCACTATACCTCACTAATATGAAACACTACTGAACACAATGTTGCATTTTGTAACCTTTAAACAAGCCAAATGTACCTAAAAAGGTACCATTCTTTACTAGAAAAGGCATATTGCTGGAAAACATGAATGGCTCAGAAAGGGGAAGGAACTGACATTGCACTCTGCTCCCCACAGGACAGGTTATTAAGATGGGATCTCTGCTTAGTCTATAAAGCAATGTAGTCTAAGTCTAGAACACAATGCTGGGAAAACTAACTGCAGGGCATGGAACCTAATACTAAAATAAGCATCCAGAGCAGAAAAAAGTAACAGACACATTACATAGTATCTTTCAAGATTATGGAATGAGCTTCACCTTACAAATAGAAAAAGTAATGCAATAACATCCTTCAAAAATAATCTTGATAAGTATACTGGAAACAGAAAATATCACTGTGGTACTATGTCAATCAAGTTTCTTGAACTCCAGTCGATCATAAACTTGACAACTGGGCCTAATAATCTAGTCCTACATTTTTGGCTTTGCAATAACAGTACAAATACTCTCAATGGTCTCTTGTCATGTTTATCTCTCTGGTAGGTACATTTAAATGACTGGATGTATTCTCGAAGTACAAAATCAGTACTATGCCACAGTGCTGTCTACACAGCTGAGAAGGTTTGTCTCATCTCTGCATCAGGCATGTATGAGCAACTGGATTAAGGCATGTGAATGGATGGGATCTAGTCATTTCACCCTTAGTATTGCTCTGTTTTACAATTATACTCCCTTCCTAAATTATTAAACAAACATTGTTTCTCATGATCTTGAAAGTAATCAGGCCTGGAGATATAAAAATAATGTCTACCCATGCATAACCCTACTTGTTTTTAGCAATATACAACTAAATGCCCTTATTATGCTGTCTGAAAAACAATGGCTATTCATTCTCCTAATGAGCTTAAAACTTCACCTATAAATGTAATAATACTTAGTAAAAAATGGTGCATTCTGGAATCCCCAATTCTATAAAAAGAGTCTGATGTCCTAGGAGTTGCAAACACATGGCTCACTGACATACTGTGCCCATCCAATATTTCTCATACATTTTACATCTTCACTGATAAAATACTTACACTGAACAGGTGGAGGTATTTGGATTGTCACAAAGCATATAGTTCCAAGTAGTACAACCCTAAAAGTACAGGACCCAGAATGGCTGTTTGCTGGAATCAGCTACATTTTGCCCCCATTTTCTTTAAGCTTGGATGGGGTATTGCCTAAAGCATAAAGTTTCTTTAAAAGCAATTATATGTGAATGAAGAATTTTACTATAAACTGGTTAGGCGCAATTAGGGGTTGGAAAGTGAAACTATGGCCTTGCATACTCTCTCTCAGAAATCATAAAAGAAGTTAGTAGACCTTAACTGCTCCCTAAAATGAGAGTATGTTAGATGTTTTTCTAACAAAGACAGACTTACTTAAATGTACCATTAGATATACTTGTCTGCATCTAAGCGACCACTGTCCTACTACAACACAATGGTCAAAGCTAAACCTACTAATGTCTCTTGGAGGTCTACCTCATCCTTGAGGGGAGCAGCTTCTTAATAAAATGCAGATAAAAACCTGATGACCCATCTTCAGTGAAAATAATGCTAAGGCTGCCTAGGAAAATTTCCTGAATATTCTCATAAAGGGACAACATAAATTATTTCTTAAGGAGACTTATGAGGAACAACTGTTCATAGCTACGATGTGACAGCATGGAGAAGATGATATGAAATTCAGGAACTCATTTTGCAAAGGAATCATAGTACTGTTAAAGTTTCGTTACCTGAGATGGAAGCAGGTACGTCATGTGAATCACCTTGGATATCATGTGAATCACCTTAGATTGTTTTAGAAGGCTATCACAGGCCTTAAAGATAAAGCTCATACCATACTGTACCACTTAGTGTTGTTTTAAACAATGCGCAAACACTTTAATTCTAAATTATTTTAAGTTTTCAAAATCTCCTACTTCTACCACAGATAGTACTAGTAATAGACAAATTATGCATATTATACTCCCCAGCAGCTGCTCCTGCTGGTCAACCACACTTGCTGCTCAATGTCTACTTCAGAATCATGTCAATTACAACTGTGCTGTACAAACATGCTGAAGAAATGCAGGAAAAGGATTAGGCAGTTTACCATTTACTGTCTCCCTTTGTAAAGCTGGCAGTGCATATCACAGCCAATATTTTAGTGCAATCCATCCTTACCACAGGAGTGGTGTCATCTTTTCTGAAATATGCAATGATCATCTGTCTCTAGGTTTGCCCCCCACCCCAGTTTCTGTTACAGACTTTGACCTTACTTCTAATCTGAGCCTGTTAACTAAGATACTTGAAAAGTCTGGTTACAGTCAGTTACTGGATCACATTAATAAATATGGACTGTTGTCTCATTTAATGGAGAATATACTATTAAAGGGTACAGTGTCTGTGGACCTGAAAGGGGAGTTTGAGGTTACTTATCCATTGTTTAGAAGGAGGCCCAGTTTTGGGGAAGGACCCTTTAAATTGTGCATGGTGCCAGAATTTCTCACGTGCACAACCTTTCAAGAACTGGTTGGCACAGCTTGCTTAGAACCTGGTCTGTTTAAGTTGGAAGTTTTCCGTGACCAAAGTTTGGGTCCTGATAAACTGCCACTGCAGCCACATTAGTACAGACAGACATCTGAAGGAGTTTATTCTCCTTCAATACTGGCTCTGTATAATATAAAATTAGCTGTAAATGACAGATAATTTTTCCACAATCTTTTCTATTTTATTGTGATTAAAAGAGATGGACAAAAACAAAATAAAATTAACAAAAAAAAAAAAGAAAGATTTTCACTGTGCAACTCTATTGCCCAGGGCCATAATTACAAATATTTATAAACTTGGCTGGACCCCAAATTATCAATTAATTTAAGCAACAAATCAAGAGAACAATCATAAACCAAGTAAGACTGATCTATGAACTGCTTTTGTTACCCATATGAAACCCATTACATCTACCTCAACCACTGATATCAAGGACTATAAGAATACCCCAAACGTATCATCATTAATATTGGCATATCTATGTATTTGGTTGGACCAGACCCTAATCTCCCAATCCCAAATAGAAATTAAATCAAATTATTATAGTGCCCAAGAAGATTTCTTCCTACTTCTCAAATCAAGCTAGAACAGCTACTGGCAATGGAGTCCTTTTAGCTTAATTTAAATATGGCCTTCCCATCTTAGCCATTGCCTTCTGCAATAACATGCCCACACTACAGACAATTACAAATAAAATATGTAAATTCATCACATACCTTTTCCCACCACCAGAACAACACTGTTACATTCTCAGACATACTTGACCCTGAAGTTATTTTATGCTGTATACTTCAGAACTTCATTACAAATAGTAAATTATTAATTCCAGCACAGTATAGTGTAAATCTTTAAACATAAGTCTGAATGTTCTAATAATGTAAATGTAGTGCACAGGATATAGAAATTCTCCAGACCTGAGAAAAAATAATTGCCTGTGAGATTTTCAAGGCTGTGAGTGAAAACAGGTCTGTGACCAGATATGAGAGGAATATAATTTATATAATATCAGTTGTTTAAATAATGTATATAAGCAATGACTAGCAATAAAGAACCCCTACTTGCTGTGTTGCTATATGTGAGTACATGTGCAATGTTCTATTCCTACTGCACAGGTGGCTGGGAGGATGGTGTGTGAGATGGACAAAACATTAGTTAACTGTTAAGTACTTCAGGATGTAGACAAAATTCATTCATGGCCAATAGCACATGGAGAAGGTGATAGGATTAATTGCTTACTCTGGGTACATAGGCACACGTATTTACAAATCATAAAGATTTATCATCTTTAGGTAAGTTAACCATTGTTTCCATTACAGTGATATTTGTACTTAATTTTAAATAATTCAAAGTTTAGACTTAAGCTACAGTAAGTTGTGTGATTTTTTTATTTATGTCTCAAGTCAGTTTACCTTGCAGACATAACCTCAATAGTAGCATTCTTACCTAAGGAAAGATCAAAGGTTTTTCATGGTTGCAGTACTTTGACCTTGAGACCTTAAATAGGTGTACTGCATGTGTGTTTTGGCTTCTCCTGGTTAGGGGTCGCCACAGCAGAACTCCAGTCCGCTAATGATTGGCAATAGATTTTTAGGTGCCGAGTTACCAGCTCTGACGCACAACCTTTAACGCCCATTCACGCAAGTCTCCACACAGAAGATGCTCTAGATGAGAATCGAGCAGGACAACGTCTTATTGTAAGGCGACAACGCTACCACAGCACCACCACTGCAGTACCTTAAATAGGTGTACTAAATGATAATATTTAGTTTGAGAGCCTGAAAGTAGGGAACAGTATTCATGATTCAGTAATTAAAATGTTAAGGTGAACAACAGAATGGTGGCTGTAGCTGTTAATGAAAGTAAATTGGCTTTCTGTAATGACAGGTAATCTTCTTCTTTTTTCGGCTTTTTCCGGTTAGGGGTCGCCACAGCGGAACTCCGATCTGCTAATGATTGGCAGTAGATTTTTGTGGTGCCGAGGTGCCAGTTTGACACCCAACCTTCAATGAAGGCACGCCCTACGCATGTCTTTCAAACGTCACTCAACTGCGGAGAGGACTCCACACAGAAGGTGCTAAAGCCAAGAATCAAATGGGAGAACCTCTTGCTGTGAGGCGACAAGGCTACCGCTGCACCACCGTGGCTTAATGTTCCATAATTACTGACAATTAGGTGAAGTGACATATGATGTGTCCGTTTTTGTACAATGTTGATTTCAGTAGCTCATCTAACTTCTGCATTGAGGATCATAATTTATTTATGTATGTATGTATATATCTTTGTATGTTTCCTAGGGTAGTAAACTGATTGTAATGGACTCAATCTCAGGCATAGCCTGAGTGAATATAGTCAAGAAAAAAAACATTTACAGAAATGAGAAAAAGCAGAAAACAATATTGCACACAGAACAAAAGCAGAAATAATTTTGCCACATACTTACTTAAAAAGTGCAAATTAGTTATGTAGTATTTATGTAGTAATTACAAATAAGAGTTGAAGCTATGTGGTTTTGCATTCCACCTCTAAAGGAGAGAAAATGTAACAATTATTTATTGTAGTATTTACAAACATGTGTAAAAGCCAGTATGTCTTATTTTCTAGAAGAGAACAAGAGGGAAATGAGTACACTGAATGACAGAAGGGGAGGGGTAAGAGTGGGCAGGTTATGTGGCCAGCCTGAAAGCACTTGCACTGGACATGTTTGAGGAGATTTTAAATCATGGTCAAAGTCTGGAGTAACAAATGAGGCCTAGAGTATAAATGGTAGGGCTGAAAATACATAGTTAGTGTGAAGTAGCTTGATTTTTAGGAAGTTGCAGAGAGAGGCCAGCACTGGGATTTCCTGATGTGTCTTGATGCAAGGGGACAATAGTGTATGTTTGTGACGGAGAAGTCTGAAGAGAGGTGAACCAAGTTGAGATCTGCTTCTCTTTACTGGTAGCCATTTGGCTTTACTGAGAATGCAACAAATTCTGTCTTATTTTTCTTTCAAGGAAGAAACAAGATGTATCTAAGACATATTGTTCAAAGATGATAAAACAGTATTTCCCAGTAAACTGAGATGCGAACTGCTTGTGAGAATACACAAATCATAACGGTAAATAGTGCCTACCTCCCTACTTCCCAGCAAGAAAATATAGTCACCTTCTTTGAACCACTGTGGTGACTGAGATGAAAGTGGAAGAAAAAATGGCCACAGTAATATACTTCAAACTGTAGTTGTCATATATATATATATATATATATAAAAACGCACACACACACACACCATGCCTCCTTGTACTCAGACAAAAGGCAGACATTTTGTGGCTATGAAATCCATAACTAGAAAATGGAAAAACAAAGACAAAATACCAACAGCAGACATAAAAATTGATTAAAATACAGAACTGAGAAGTATTACAGATTTGAAAAAGAACTCTGTAGCAAAAAAAAAAATAAGTTGAATTGATTTGGTAATGGAAATTGAGCCTGAAGAAGATATTGAATCAGAATACATCTCCTAAGATGTAAATCTGTTTAATAAAGTAGATTGCAACATAAAGTAAGAAGTTCACTGGTCCAGGTTGTTAAGATCTGCAGTACAGTGATGATAATAAAACAATACATTAATGTAGCTAATTCCAGATCTTAAATTACATTATAAATAGTTAACGCATGTGTATTACTGTTTTAGTTTAAGAAGCAATGTTAAATCAATCTGGAGATCAAAATAAGATAGAATAGTTGTTTGTGATATATGGATTTACATGCTTAACAATGGCAAATGACTGAATACTAAATGTAAGCACTGACTGTGTGCAACAGTGGTGCAACAGGCAGCATGTGAAAGATCCCACTGTACCTATTAAAGAGTAGGGGGTCCTTTATTTATATACATATTTACAAATTTATACAATCACCTTAAATTATTTTCATATTTTACATATCAAAACATGCAAGTTCTATATTTTTATATCGACCCTCACTTCTTTTTCTATAATCATAATCTAATTTTCTTTAATATTAGTGACAATGTCCATTTTCCATTAAATATGATTTTATTAATTCTTTCATTCCATAATACCCAAACTACATAAAATACTTTATCTAAATCCACTTTCAATTTTTTAGGTTTTTGTAATATCTATATTTAATCATGGAAGGTGCAGTGGTGCAGCGGTAGTATTGCCGCCTCACAGCAAGAGGTACTCCGGTTTGATTCTTTGTGGAGTCTGCATGTCCTACCTGCATTTATGTGAGTTTCCTCCCACATTACAAAGACATGCATCTGGAGTGTTTCTCCCCGGGCCTCGTTGAAAATTGGCTTTGTTCCAAGTCGGACTTTCCTGGTAAACAAATGTTAAATAAATAAATAAAAATAATAAAATCATGTCCATATTTATATTTTCAAAAAGTTTTCCATACATAATTTATTCCATAGCTTTTTAAATCTTTCACATTTTAGGAAACATGCTCTATTATTTCTTCTTTTCTACAGTACAAGCAAATTCTTTCATGTTTTATTTCATAAGGCATATTTGCCTTTCCAGGTAATTTCGCTATTTCCAATGTCTACAGAAAATCTTTTCATTCAACATTATACCTACACCCCATGTTTCTTTGTTTAATTGCTATAATATTTGCTTCTAAAACATTTTCCCATGGATTAATATAATTTATCACAACATTATTACACCATATTTTTTCTATTTTCATCCACTTCATCAATCTTTATTTTCCACATTCTTGTCTCTTATTGATAAGTCCAGTTCTCTATCAAAACATTTTGTTCTTTTATTTCTTATATTTTCCCCAAATCCCTTATACTAATACTTCAATACATTTGTCACTAATTTCTAGTTTTTTATTTAACGATTTCAATACCTTATATAAATTTAATGAAACAACATAAACTATTGGATTTATCATATGTAACCCTTCTTCTTCTTTACTCATATATAATACATCTCTTTTAACATGATTTAATATTGATCCCTATATAAAGTAGAAAAAATTCTAGTAAAAGTTTTTCATATTCTCTAGGAACTGTGACAACACTAGATACATATGCAATCTTTCCTATTAACACTGAATTAATAAAATACAATTTTATATGCTAATCTGTATGTTCTTCATAGCATACAAATATCTTAATTATTTTATCCCATTCCTTATTTTTTATTTATCAAAATGTATCCCAAAAACAGATATTTCTTTCATAGAAAATTGTATACCTGCTATTTTTATTGTGCCACCCCCACTCCTTTACTCTTTCGTGATTAAGCATCGTACCTCTTTCCTTTAAACATTCAACTAAATAGATAACTTCTCTCATTCGCTCTCTATTTTTGTTACAAAAATATAATCTGCATATGACATCATAATGGGAATTTCACTTCTTTTTGAAATTTGTAATTTGCACCCCTCATTTTGTAATTTACCTCTCTAACTACTGTACTCATAAATAATGCAAATAAAGTACTTCTCATAGGACACCCCTGTCTTATGCCATTGTTCATATCTATTTCTTTATGTAACCATCCATTGAATAAGACTCTTACTTTATTATTTTTATACAATGTTCTACACACTTGCTTAATTTTATTGACATTATACATATGCATTATTTTCCGCAATATATTATGCTGTATTGAATCAAATGCCTTATTAATATCACCTGTCATATGTTTTACATCTTCTTTCTGTTCATATCTATAATGCCTCCCACTATAAATAATAATAATTCTTGGCATCATTTTCCTTTTGTATGGTACATACTTCCCTCCATTATGTATTGCATCTTATTCTCAGACCTCTTTTGTATTATTTTCATAAATATCATATAGAATGTATTATTTAGAACTTTTTGGCCTCCGGTTTTTTATATCTTCTTTTTCTCCCCTTTTCCATATAAATTGTAATACTTCACTACACAATTCCTTATACTGTAATCCTTCATTTAACCATTTATTGAATACACATATTAAATATTTTTCTTCCAATTTTCTAGATTTTTACACATCTCAAACCCAATGCCATCCGGGCCAGATTCTGATTCCACATTTAACTATTTAAACTCTGTTTCTAACGCAACCTCGTTTTCAAATTCTTTATTAATGTGGTCAATTTTTTTTTTTACTTCCCATTTCTTTATATTTCTTTTTTTTTTACTAAACATAATTTGTATGTATACTATTAAGTAAACAGAATTTGTTGCTGACTTTTCTTTATATTATTTTCTTTATCTTTCATCTCTGTCATTATGCTGCTATCCTCCTTTGCTATTTTGCTTAAAGGTAAAACTTATTTTCTTCCTTGTAAACAATATTTTTGTTTATATAATGTCTTTAATTTTCTCATTTTTTTCTAATAAATTTATTTTTCTTCTCATAATAATCTCTATTACTTGCTAAATTATTCATCACTTCTCTCTATATATTCTAGAACATTCCTGTTTTTTTTCTGTTTCTTTTTCCAAAAGAGATGACTGTGTCTTTATATTTTCTTTTAAAAGCAATCCACCATTCCGATCAATCAACATAAAATGCTTTTGCAGTAATATAACCCTTTCATAACTGCTTAATATCTTCCTTTCCTTTTGAATTCCATTCCTTTTCAATGGTTCTTTTTATACATTTTCTATCTTTATATACTCTTTATTATGATACATTTCCAACTGTATTGCCAAACTGTCTGAGAAACCTGTTGCAATAGTTTCTTCTTCTATTATACATATTCTTTCGGATACCAAAATTAATCTATTTCAGATATGAAAGTATCTCTCCTGTATGTCTGAGGTTTTTATTGCTTATAACTAATTTTCCACATTGCTTCCATCATCTTCTTTATTTATTTTCCCTTAAGTCACAATTAAAATCTCCTGCAATTATGTTAGCCATGTTTACAAATGCAAAATCCAATATTTTCTAAAACAGGTTTTCCCTTTTTTCTTAATATATGCATATATAGAAATAATTTCATACACATTTTCTTGTAAGCTTACATGTATAATTGTTGATCTTACCATTCTGACGAATATAGCATCCAGGATTTTCACTACTGTTCTAAATAGAGCTTCTGTTCCTGAACATTGCTCATTACATATATTCCATATTACTTCACCATCTCATAGTATTATCTGTAATCTTTCATGTGTCAGAATTCTTATATTCTCCAAAATAATTATATCAACATCATATTTGTTACACCATTCTAAAATTGCTATCCTTCTAATAATATTTTCATACTATTAACATTCACTGAAATAATTCTTAAATTATTCCTTTCTTTGTTTCTTAGTTTAGGAGATACCATCCTATACCAATTAATTATAACAAAGGCTTTGCCCATTTCCTTTCTTATTTTCCTTTATATTAATAGCTTTACATTTTGTTTTTATATCTTTAACTCTTCTACCAATGGATTTTTTTCCTGTTACCATGTTCCAATGTATATCTTCATCTGAACTTCTCTTATTCATCTCCATTATTTTTTCCGCGTCTCCCTTTTTTCTGAACTTTCTATTTCTATCTCATCTTCAGTCCTTTCTTGTTCTTTCTCTTTACTCTAATTTGTTCAACTTAACTCAATCTCCTATTCTTTAAAATCCATTCATAATTGCCCTGTTTTTATACACTTATAGCATTCAAGTTCACATTTGTTTGCCTTATATCCTATTTTACCACACGTATTGCATTTCTTTTTATCAAAGCTAACTAAATGTCCTTTTCCACAAAAATAACGTCCTTGTTTGTCACCAATATTTTACAACATCCCTGTTACCATCAACATTTGTAACACTTGGAATATGCACAATTTTTCCATTTCCATTTTCAAAATAACATTATAATCTCATGCCCCAGTCCATAAACCCCTATTATCATAAATGTTGTCTATTATTTCTTTACATATATTTTTAAATGTTCTTTTAAAGTCTCTTTTTCCACTTCAGTTCAAAACTGAATGTGAACTTACTTTTTAAGTCTCTTGAAAAGATGCTTATACAAATTCTAAGGATTATCATTTTGTCTTTTTCACATTCACATAAAATTCTCTCCATACCTTGCACAGTCTCAAAGAAAATATCAAAAATGTCTCTATTAACCAAAATAAATGCTCTTACCTCTTGCTCTTTTGCACCCAAAAGTAAAATGATACTGCCCCATACTTCATATATGTTCAGTTCCTGTTCTATTTTGCTTTGTATTCTTACCACAAATTTGTTTTTCACACTGTCCTATCTTCTTTTTTTCCCTCCTCTCACACCTTCTCATGTTATTACTACTGTCTCTGCATAAGTTTTCTTTATCTTTCTGCTTCTTCCTTCTGGCATTACTTCTAAATCTCCATCTATTTTTTCCATAATGTCCCCCCATGAAACTTCATTCTCCAGCTCACTTTGGTTAATTATTTGTTGAAGTATATGTTACCGCAACCCTCCTGATTGGAGGTTTGTAACTATACAGTCCTCTCCGACTGTCTCCTTGGTCCAATGAAACAGCTTTCTTTGAAAAGCTTACTCTGAATCTTCCACAATCACAGCGGATACCTTTTACAAGTTGGCATGTGCCTATGCTACCTTCTGCCGCTGTTCCATCTCACACACCATCCTCTCAGCCACCACTAGGAATAGGATACTTCACATGTACTCACATACAACACAGTGAGTATGGGTTCTTTATTGATGGTCATTGCTTATATACATCATTTATATAACTGATATTATATACATTATATTATTTACAGTTTTTACACCTTTATACAATATAACATGATTTTGTATTAATAACCACTCCCCCCACCCTTTTTTTCCAAAGCCAAAGTGTATTTTATTTAGCATTTCTGCTAATATCCATTTCCATTAAATTTGACTTAGTCTCCCCATCCATATTGTCCACAGACTGTAAAGTATTATTCTATCAATTTTATACACTTTTTTGTTTTACCTTCTCATAATATCCATATTCCAACATATCCATATTTATACATTCTACTTTTTCCAAACCGGTCAACATTTTTACATATTTTTCCTATAACTTCTTTACTGTAATACATTAAAAAATGTTCTGTTCTTTCAAATTCTCCACAATGAATGCATATCCTTTCTTGTTTTCTTTTATATGACATATTAGCCTTAACAGGTAGTTTGCCTATTGATAATCTCCACAGAAAATCTTTGCATTAATATATTTTACACCACATAAATCTCATTTTAATAGCTTTTTTCTTTTATATTTCTAAATGTTTCTAAGGAAAGCTGAAATAGTGTTCTTTCATAATGTTTAAATACCATTAATTTCTATTTTTCTAGTGTATTCACTTTTAACTTCCATAAGGATATTTTATTTTGATCTTCCGTTATTTCTTCATTCACATAATTTTTCGATCTTTTCCGTGTCTCCATTTTTCCCCCAAAACACTTAAATTTATCAAATAAAATATATTCTCTCAGATTCTTATTCTCTTTTTTGCAACATAAGGCTTTATACAGGTTCAATAAAGTTGCATGAACAATTGGGTTTATTAACTCCAATCTTTCTTCCTTCTTTTACATACAGAATTCCCTTCTCACTGGATTCAGTCTAGATTCCCATATGAATGCAAATGCTATAGACATTATTTCTTTTCCATAATTGATTGGTATTGTGTACATACTAGCTACATATGCTAACTTATCTAGTAAAATAGAATTTATCAGATACACGTTTTTTTTCTATGCTAGCTTATATGATTTCCAAAATATTCACATATCTCATTTTTTTAATAATTTTTCCATTGCTTTAATATATTCAGTGTTTCTGAATACCATTCTTAGTATATCAATAGTTTCTTTATTAAACTGTACACCTCCTATAATTCCCATGAATCCAAAGCCTTTACTTTTCTTTTTATTTATACATAAACCAATTGTCTTTATTTCTTTCATTAGCTTTGTAATTCTCATCCATCCCCTCTTTTTTTTTAGTGATTAATGCTATGTCATCTGCATATGTAAATATTATTGGTAATTGTATTTCTTCTGTTATATCCTACCACATTTAGTGTTGTATTTATTTTATTAATAATTACGTTCATAACTAAATCAAATATGATACTGCTCACTGGGCATCCTTGTTTTATTCCACATCCAATTTTAATATCTTCACTTAGCCATCCATTTATAATTATTTTTATATTATTTCTTTCATATACAGACTTAATTACTTTAACTATTTTATCACATATATTATATGCCCCTAATGTGTCCCATAGAGCTTCATAATGCCTTGCTTATACCTCCTACCATAATTTAGCTTCTACCTTATTTATAATATCATCTATTACCTCCTTTGCTATCCATAATTCTTGACTTCCTTTCCCTTTTCCACCAAAGATTGTCTGTTGAAGCAACGTATTTACTTTATTTGTTAATCTTTTACTTATTACTATTATAAATCTGTATTATTAAATACTATTAGTCTCCAGTTTTTCAAATATTGGTCTCCAGTTTTTCAAATCTTTGTCTCCTTTTTTCCACATAAATTTCATAATTCCCATACATATCTATCTACAACTTTCCTTAACCATCCACAAATGATGATACCATCCAGTGCTGTGGCTGTATTCCTTACTGATGTTTTTAATGTTTCATTTATTTCTTTTACACTTAGATTTTTCCCAGATTCTCATTATCTTCTTCTCTTAGTTTAACTATCCATTTCTGTTTTACTTTTGTCTCCTTTACAAAATTCTGTTTTATATGCTTTTTAATCACCTTACGTAGTCCTTCTTGTATCATTACTTTTCTCCTTCATTGTTCTTTAATTATTATTCTCTTGTCCTCTTTTACTAATTCAAGTACGGTGCTACTTTTCTTCCTTGTAAACAATATCTGTTTATACAACAGACTTTCAATCTTTTCTTGGTTTATATCATACATTTCTTTTTCTTTCTCAAAAAGGATTTGTGTATCTCTTATTTCCTTGAACACTTCTTGACTCAGTGGTTTATATTTTAATTTCTCTATTTTTCTTTTTGGCTTTCCCAAAAGTATTTTTGTAGTTTTCCTTAAAGCTTATCCACCAAATTGTCCAATTTTTATAAAGTATTCTCATACCTATATGATCTTTCCATAACTTATTTCTTTTTTATCATCTTTAAGTCTTTTTCATTAAGCCTTTTAACACCTTATATACCTCTCTCCATATAGCTATATGATTTGAAAATCTTGTCTTTTTTATCCCTTTCTGTAATATTTTTAAACTTTCTGATACTAAGAAATAGTCAATTTTCGTTTTTATTTCCCCTCTTCACTAAGTCCAGTGTTTGTCCCACATATATATATATATATATATATATATATATATAAAACTTTCCACTTTCATTATATCCTGTATTGTTTTATCATTGCTATTTTTCTTTCCTATTCTTAAATTGCAATTGAAGTCTCCCACTTATATTATATTCATGTTAACACCTACATAATTTAGAATTTTTTTAAACATTTCTCTTTCTTTAATAACTCCAAAAAGAGAAAATGACCAAAACTTAAACAAAGACAACTGGCACCATGACTAGAATCTCAATCCACAATTTAATGAAGCGCTTTTCATCTAAAACATATAGTTGAACTTCATCAGATACTAAAATTCATACTAAACAAGTTTAAATACGGCTGAATGAAATCAGCTGATCTCTCCACCTTAAAATTTTAAAGACACAGTGTTTAAAACCAACATTTAAAAACTTGTTCTATTATTTATATATTATTTATATATTTTTACTAGAAATATAACTAATAGCAGCAGCAGCACTAAAATAACAACCCTAAAAAATTCAGCAGTAAATCACCCATTAAGAGAATTTAAGTATAAAACAATATACCTATGGAATACTACATACTTATAATGTTATTACTACAGCTTTTTATCTCAATAAGCTCTTCAGTTTCAAACAATGTGATAGAACACGTTTAGTCCAGGAAAAGTATAGGCATTAAGGTGAATTTGCCACAGAAGTTCCAGTTTTTCCAATAATACTGTAAATGGACACCCTCTTGGATTACTTTCTACTTGATCAAGTATCCAAAATGTAAATGTATGTTCTGGAAATTGATCTACATGCTTTGCCAGAGCATTTTCCAGTTTTTGTTTATTAATGCTATATATGTGCTCATATGCCCGCTCTCTCAGTCTGTGTTCGGTTTTCCCGAAGTAGAATGATTCGCAGCATTGACATTTTGCCACATATACAATCATTTTGGAGTTATAGTTACATTTTCTCCTACTATTCAAGTGCATATTATTAATATACAGCGAACAGCCAACCCAAATGTATTTACAGTATGGACAGTTATGATGTTGTTTGAAACTGAAGAGCTTATTGAGATAAAAAGCTGTAGTAATAACATTATAAGTATGTACTATTCCATAGTTATATTGTTGTATACTTAAATTCTCTTAATGGGTGATTAATGGGTGATTTACTGCTGAATTTTTAGGGTTGTTATTTTAGTGCTGCTGCTGCTATTAGTTATTATATTTTTAGTAAAACTATATAAATAATAATAGAACAAGTTTTTAAATGTTGGTTTTAAACACTGTGCCTTTAAATTTTTATGGTGGAGAGATAAGCTGATTTCATTCAGCTTTATTTAAACTTGTTTAGTATGAATTTTAGTATCTGATGAAGTTCAACTATATGTTTTGGACAAAAAGCGCTTCATTAAAATTGTGGATTGAGATTCTAGTCATGGTGCCATTTCTCTTTCTTTCTTTGTAGCATATGCCCAACACAATTCTATAAACCTTCATTTTCCACTGTTATTCTTCCTAATTCGACTATTTTAAAATCTAATATTTTGATATTTTCTTTACACAATATCCATATTATGAACATGTCTTTTCCCATATTCCCAATGACTTTTCCATTCCAATAAATGTCACTTTGTAGTCTTTTTTCTTCTGTCAGAATCCTAGTATCTTGGCAAACACAAGAACCAAGTCCCAGCCACTGATAAAGGTAATTGCCAGATAAACACTGAAAATCCAAAGCATAAAAATTGGGAGGAACACCACAGCTTCACAGTAAAAGTATTTATTTGTAAAAATGGACCAGATAAGTGCTTTCATGTTGTAAAACTAACGTTTCTTCCGATCATAAAAACACAAAATCACAGCTCAGTTTAAAAACAGTTAAATGTTTAATCAGCTATGTTAATTCATCACTTTATTAAACCAATTTCCTCCCTTTCAATACAGGTTTTAGAGAGACACAAGCATTAATACCAGGATGTTTATCAGCCTGTAGCCTCAAGATCCATTTAAGTTCTACTGTTTCAGTATAATTAGTAAGATCACCCCCTGATGACCCCCATGCACTATTTGTAGTACTCTAAAAACAAACTCATGTCCAGCATTTTCTTTAATATGTTTAGCTAGTGCACTGTTCATATTGCAAGTCCTAATCTCATGAAAATGACTAAAAATTATATCTTTTAATGTCTTAATCCCCTAGAGATTATTTTATAGTGCAGACAAGCCTTCAAATTGAGGCATTGCCATTGTTGTCTCTTTAACGTAAACAAATTGTCATCCAGTTCTCTTACAAGTTTCAAGAACTAAGGAAAGTCATTACTTGCAGGTTCTTTCTCTTTAACAGTTTCCACAAAATTGAGCTCAACAAGTGGATTCTCAGGTAAGATTATCACCTTACTCCATCTCTGCTGCAGGCTTGCCTGCACTATAAAATTATCCCTAGGGGACTAAGAGTGATTTGTATGCCTAGTTATGGTGAAATGTATGCAGACTTAATTAAACAATGGAACAAATTAACTTAGACGCAAGATTCAGATACATCTGCCTTTTGAGCAAAGTTTATTAGCGGCAGTAGAAGCATGCAGGTTAAATACTAAGCAGCACTTTAAGGATGAAAGGTATATGCATACTCTAGAAAATACCTTCACCAATGTGTCTAATTATGAACTGAAACACATAAAAACTGGAAAACTAATAAGAGATTATAATGACTTTGTATCTGGCCATATTTTTGTATGGTCAAGAATAATAGAGAAGATGGGTGGCCAGCAAAGGGCTCCTGAGCTTGACCAGAATAATATGGTAGTGCCAGAAAATCATGAACCTAGACTGGAGCATGATGTAGAAGGAGCAGATGATGCTATCATAAGAAATGATGTGCTGCCTTCCAATAATAGTGTACAGAATGTTGCATTTAATAACCCTTTAGTGAATGATGGTCCACAATCGAGTAATTTGATGTCTGGAGGTAACACAGTACAACAGCATAATATGGGAGGCCAGACCAAAAGAAAGACCAACTGAGAAACAGGGATTTCATCCCTTACCAGTGATGAAGTCATTTCGTTCGCTCAGCAGAGGGCCCCACTAGAGGAAACATTCCGAGTGCCCACAAGGAATACGCAAGATGAGGAGTTGAATTGCATAGTGTACAACCTTTCTGACCATGTTTTGACTGAAGCAGAACCATCTATTTTGAATAAGGGACTTAGTTTTATTCCCTCTGTACAATCAGAGGTAAGTGATGTTCTGATTGATTTAACACTTTTTTGTCAGAATTTGACTTTAAAACTAATGTTTAATGACAATAATGATGCTACTAACAGACCGGGATTTAGGCGGCTGAATGTTTTTGTTCCATCTATGCCTTTACATGTACAGCTTTTTACAAAGATATGTAAAAATGAGTTATGTAAATACATGTATGGAAAAAGGGCTAAGGGTTATCATAATTTAACAGCATCACAGCACCGAGCCCTAAATGATTTAAACAATAATCAGGCTACAAGCATCAGACCCCTCTGATAAAGGAGGGTCTACAGTAATCATGGATCACAAAGATTATAATTTGAGTATGCTTGCCATGCTGAATGAGGATACATCATCAGCATGGAGAGGGTAAGATCTATTAGTGATTATGTACATAGTGCCTTATATGAATTATTTATGGAGCTTCCATTGACCGTGACTCGTTTGATTTTTTTTGTATGTGACTAAACCTAAGATACCATTGATAAAGGGCCTTCCCAAGCTTCATAAATCTTTGATTAAACCACCCCTATGTTTGATTGTGTCAGGGGAAGGATGGGTCACACAAACATGTTCTTTATATGTGGAAAGTAAGCTTAAGACAATGTTGGCTTCGGTCTCTGTAGTACTCAGGGACACTGAACAATTTTTAACTGACCTCTTCATGTTTTTGGAGAGTTGTAGTGATATAACAGGGTTTTTTCTTGTGACCCTTGATGTAGTGAATTTATTTACGTGCATCCTGAATGAGCATGGCCTTGATACCATTAGAGTAATGTTGACACACAGAGGGAATTTTGACAACAGTCAGGTTGATATGGTTTGCTGCTTGTTGGATTTGGTTCTAAACAATATTTTTTTTTTGTATGGTGACTGCTTATATGCACAAAAATGGGGGGGTGGCCATGGGCACCCCCTGTGCAAATTCATATGCAAATGCAGTAATGAATTCATGGGAGGAACAATTTCTGCTTGACAATAATATGTACAGACCACACATTACATTTTATTGTTGTTTTGAGGATGATGTTTTTATCTTGAGGGGGGGGGGTCAAGAAGAATTGTATGGTTTTCTTCACTACATTAACCATACCACTGAATTTTTGCGGTTTACTATGTCCATGTCACAGAAAGAGAGAGACTTTTTGGCTGTACGATTAATGGTTAACCAAATGGGGCAGATAGATACCAATTTATTCCGAAACAGATGTTGGAAAAATAGTTAGTTGTCCTTTGATAGTATGCACTCCAGGCATATATAGCCTAATGTAGTAAGAAGCCAATACACGAGAGCCTCTAGGCTATGCACAGAAGAGGAGGCATTCCATGAAAACATTGATGCATTGAGTCAACATTTTTTGAAAAGGGGCTATAAGAAGGACCTTCTGATACAGCATAAAGAGAGGGTGGTCAAGGATAGAAAAAACATTGCTGCCCCATATTTCTCTAGACATGCTTCTAGTGCAAATAAGGGTAGGAGCTTTGTCAGTAAATTCAGATTTAGTTTGAAGTACACAAATGATGTAGGCTCTGTATCTAATATTATATAAAAAAAACTGGGGAATACTTACAAGTGACGACAAGACAGCTGAAATAATTGGGAAAAATCCCTCTTATGTGTAAAAATTGTTTAAAATTGAAAAGACAACTGTGCACTGGGAATTGTAATACTAGGTCAAGTAACTTGCTATCTGACAGACTTGGTACATACAGTTGCAGGCATTGCAAAGCCTGTACATATATTTGACATGAGCAAGTGTTTAAACATCCACGCATTAAATATATTTTTAGTGCCAGATTCTATGCAGATTGTAGTACAGCAAATGTGATTTATTTAGCCACATGCAAGTCCTGCACAGGATTCTATGTTGGTAAGACCAAGAAGAGATTAAAAGATAGAATTTGTAGTCATTCTTATGATAGTAGGACTTGCAATATGAACAGTGCACTAGCTAAACATATTAAAGAAAATGCTGGACATGAGTTTATTTTTAGAATACTACAAATAGTGCATGTGGGTCACTGGGGGGGGGGTTGATCTCACTAACTATACTGAAACAGTAGAACTTAAATGGATCTCGAGGCTACAGGCTGACAAACATCCTGGTATTAATGACTGTGTCTCTTTAAAACCTGTATTGAAAGGGAGGAAATTGGTTTAATGAAGAGATGAATTAACAGCTGATTTAACATCTGTTTTTAAACTGAGCTGTGATTTTGTGTTTTTATGATCTGAAGAAGCGTTGGTTTTACAATGTGAAAGCACTTATCAGGTCCATTTTTACAAATACATACTTTTACTGTGTGAAGCTGTGGTGTTCCTGCCAATTTTTATGCTTTGAATCCTAGTATCTTCCAAGGTTTGCATTGTCGCCTCACAGCAAGAGGTTCTCTGGTTTGATTCTTGGCTGGGGTGCCTTCTGTGCAGAGTCTGCATGTCCTTCCTGTGTTCATGTGGGTTTCCACCAGGTGCTCCGGTTTCCTCCCAGATTACAAAGACCTGCATCTAGAGCATTTCTCATGGGGCCTCTGCTGAAAACTGTCTCATTCCTAGTCAGACTTTCCCAGTAAAACAAATGTTAAATAAATAAATAATATGCATGTCAATTGAAGCACACCATTCTAAAATACCTATTCTTATTTTAATATTCTTCATACTATTCACATTTAAAGCTAAAATGTTCAGCTTTTAACTGATGATGGTTTTTATCTCATCCTTTACCTTTTTTGTTCTCTTTTACAATTATGTCTTTAAATTTTCTTTTCCTCTCTTTTACCCTTTTCCCTATGGAATTTTTTACCCTCTCACTAGTTGCCAATTTATGTATTCTTCTTCATTCATGTCTAGTACCACTTCTCCCCCGGTTTTATCTCCATTATTACATCTTTGTTTTTCTCCTGTTTTTCTTGTTTCCTTTGTATATTTTTTCATATGCTGAATCTTGTGTACCTTCTTTTTTCTACCATTTCTATATTTTCTTCATAATCCACTCATGTATGTCCTGTTTTTCGACCTTTTTTACATTTCATACCACATTTTTTGCTGCATGTTCCACTGTGCCACAAATAAAACATTTTTGTTTATTACATTCACTAATCAGATTGTCAACTTTTCCACAAAAAGGCATACTTTAGGTTGCCCTCTATACTTAACAAATCCTATATTACCATTTGCATTAATCACACTAGGGATATTCACAACATTATCACTTTCCATTTTCAAAATAATCTCACAATTCCAACCACCCAGTCAATAAACCTCTTTCATCATATATTTTTGTTATATCCACCACATCTTTACATATGGTCTTTAAATGTCCTTTTAATTGATCTTTTTCATCTTCCATTCTGAATTGTATTAGAACTCTCTCTTTGTTATTTTTGTTTCTCTAGAAAATGCCTGTATTACGTATTCAATCCATGGATTACAGTTCTTTTTCATTTCATATTTCTGTAAGAAATTTTCCATGTACTGTCCTGTTTCAAGAATTAAGTCACAGTATGTTTCTTTGTTAATAAGAATAAATGCTCGTACCTCCTTGGGTGAGACACCAAATGGTGTAATTATAGTGTTCCATACCTCATATCTGTCCAGTCCTGTTTCTTTCCTGCTACTTATTCTTCTGTATATTTCTTCTTATAGGTTCATAGGTTGGTACTGGGGCTATCTGCCCGAAGGCATATATTAGCCCAGCCACGTTGTGCAGTATTCACCGCCCCTTTAGTAGTTCCCTAGACCCTTGTACTAGCAGCTAGTACCCTTGGCCCCTATCTAGTAGTGCTGTTGGTGTGATCCCCGGTGTGAACTTTCTGTTACCCATCCACTCATCAAGGTTCCTCTTGAAGAGTGATAGTGAGGGGCTCTGTCTTATGTAGATCGGGATCCTGTTCCATAGTAAGGGAAGTCTCTGGGAAGGGAATCTATCCCTCCAGCATGTTCTATTCATTGTTGTGTTGGGGTTTATATCCCTAGACTGTGTAGCTCGAGTAGATTTGGTTTTGCTAAGATGGAGCATGTTCAACAATTCTGGGTTGGACATGGCTCTGTACTTTAGACAGAGATCGCCTCTGAGAAAGCGGTATGCAACAGAGAACAGTCTTAGCTTTTTCAATCGTGCTGCACAGGGCAACTGTTTGAGGCCAATAATCCTCTTGGTTAGGTACCTTTGTGGTCTCTCCAGCTGCTGGAGATGTCTAGCCAGGTACATTCCAATTGGTGCATTGTACTCAATAATGGGACTGATGAGGGAAGAGTAGAGGGGCACCATTACATCCTTATATCTTGATGTGAACTCTTTTGTGATCAGATGGGTCACACAGAAGGATTTTCTAACCACTTTGGCAACATGGTTATCAAAGGAAAGCTATCTACTTGGGTCCCTAGATCCCTTATTTCTTCTTCAGATTTCAGGGGATTACCTCCTACGTTGTTAGTTTGCGGGTACTCTGTTTTTTCCAAAGGTGACTACTACGCATTTTTTTGCATTTAGCTTGAGACCATGGCTTTGACACCATGCATCATTCTCATTTAGGCCCTTCTGGAGGATCTCCATGTCGGCCGGAGACTCTATTATAGCACCCAGTTTGCAGTCATCTGGAAACTTAGTCAGCCACAGCCTTTCCGTGCTTGCCTGTACTTCTGAGAAGTATATGCCAAACAGGAGTGGCCCCAGGACAGAGCCCTGAGGCACACCACTCGTTACTGGTCTGGATTCGGACATAGATCCTGCTACTCTTACTTTATGGGATCTGTCTGAGAGCCAGTTTGCGATCCATCTTGTGACGTAAGGGTTTATGCCCAGGCTGGTGAGCTGATCAATAATACCTGAATGGGGAATGGTGTCAAATGCTTCACTCCCTTCTCCTTGTTTCTTTTTTCTCCTCCTTTAACTGTCTGTGCATATGATTTCTTTTTTTTTTTATCTTCGATAACTTTTTATTCTTCCTACATTTTCTCCTTAATTTTGTGCCACGATGCCGCACTTTGCTCTCTGGTTTGCTTTGGTTAATCGTATCCTTTAGATAATCATCCCACAACCCCGTGGATTGAAGGGTTGAAAAAAATGCACTCACTCTGACTTTCTTCTTGCAACTTGAACAGCTTCTTCTGAAATAAAGTCTCCGAATCCGGAACCGCTTCACCAACATTAATTTCACCATCCTCCGCAGATGCCAACGACCTCTCCACTTCTTCCAATTCATTTAGCTGCCTTTCATGTAAAGTCTCAGCCATCTCCATACTCATTTCTTTTTCTGTACTTAAAATTCACTCACTCGTAATACTTTCTCCTGTTTGTCCAGGCTGCCTGTGTACCTCAAATGGAAGCAAGAGACAGAGCCAGCCACCATCAATAATGTTTCCAAACGCTAGTGAGTAGGAGAAGTTTCCTGATGCTCTGGCCAAATTTCCCCCAGTAGTATGAATACCACCAAGGGTCTACCATGAAAAGAGGCTACTTGCCTAGTTGGAATAACCCGGTCAACAAAGGATAAAAAAAATAAATAAATAAAACAAAACTGTTTGACATAAAGCTACTTTATTAGCAATATATAAACATGTAATTACAAAATAGTTGTATCATAATTAATGCCAAAATAATAATTGCACTATGCACAGAGATTACACAGTATGTAAAAATTAAAACATTAAATAAAATACTACTGTTTAATAAAGGCAGATGCATTTTGTTCACCCCCCCCCCCCAATAAAAGTGAACAAACAAATGGCCACAGTAATGTATGTCAATTTGTTTGTGGCTCATGTATATGCTTCCTTACCACTATCCCCTCCAAAAGATAACCATCTGTATACACATCTAAATTTTGATTGTGGAGATATTAAAAAAAAAAAAGACATGGTGATCACAGTAACGTATTCCAATTTATCAATGACATTTAGTATAGCCCCTAGATGAGCTATAGCAACTTTTTAAGCAAATCTCTACAGTTTGAGGGAAAACAAAGAAATAACCACACTATCCCCAGCCCCCATGAATTTACAAGCATGTCTGATTTTAGGTTAAGTGAGGTTCAGGTCAGAGTTTGAGGATGGACTGCTATACTAAGCATTTGACAAAATTTGCCTATACAGCTGGAGGTGTGGGGATGCCAGCCTCCATATGCTCCAATGATCTACAGCTTCTGTGATAAATTTTATGCCTTATTTTTGAAAGACAAGTACTTCTTAATGCTCTTTTCTATTGGTACCCAGAAGAGTTATGTTAATGCCTCCCCAGTATTACGGGTATCCAGTTATGAAACTGGTAAGGAGTGTTTTTTTCATACATGCATGCGAGTACGCACGCACTCGCGTGCACACACACACTCACGCACACACACACACAAATATACTGTATGATTCCATCTATTCAGTGCTGTCAAGCTGTATCAGACTCTTACAGTGACTCCATGAACAATCAATGTTATCCACAGTGTTTCTTAGGCAAGTAAGATAGGGAGATAGAATGTCAGGGCTTCCTTCTATATCACATAGCCACTAAACACACACAAAAACACAAGTCAGAACTGCTAATCCACCAACCACGTCTTTGTGATGTGGGAGGAAATCATGCTACCTACAGAAAACCTATGCAAACATAAGAGGACAAGCAAACTCAACACAGAAAGGCATCACGGCTGAGAATGAAACTACAGAACCCTTTTCTGTGAGGCAACAATGCTATTCATTGCACTACTGTGCCATCCCACACAGTTAACTGCAGGCAAACAGGAGGAATGTCAATTTACCAATGGCAGGCCTTTGGGGTGATAGAGGACAAGAACACATTTGGATAAAGCCCACACAGTGACAGAGAAGACATGCAGACGACAACAAAGAGAAAATCACAGTGAAGAATTCAACCAGAGAACCATGCACTGTGAGACAGTAATGTTTTTGCTGTGCCACAGTGCCAATGCTCAACTCCTTTCACACATTCTGTCAAGACCAACAAAGACAGATACTTAATGTGCACAAAGATGAGGTCTGTTTATGATAGAAGGTAAAATAAATTATACTTAACTTGTTATTCAGACACACTGCAAGCACTGCACAAGGATATTTGCGGGGCAGTACACTGCTTTTAAAATGATACAATCTGTAGCAATGGCAACTAACAAACAGCATATTGATTCTACTCACCCCATAAGTAGAGAGAAGACATATGCCATACTTTAAGATTAGGGTTACCACCTCTCCCACTTTGTGAGGGACAGTCCCTCTTCGGGCAGTTGTGTTCTGACAAAAAAATATTAAAAATGGCAAATGTCCTATATTTTATGTAATAGTTGCATAAAACAGTTATTCTGTATCTAAAATACCTAAATGTTATAAGAAACAGAATAAGCAACTAAAATGTTGCAAGAATAAGCTATTATTTACGCAAAAAATTTAAGTTCTATCCTTTGTACTGACCGTGTGTATGTGTTGGCCTGTAAAATCTGATGTCTGTCCCGAAAATGTCCCACTTTGGCCATTTGAAAAGGTGGCAACCCTATTTAAGACGAAGTTTCAGGAATGATCTGCACAATACATACTAGAATGAAAATAGTACAAAAGTCTTAATAGAGATACAGAAATAGAAAAGTTTTGTTGTGATATGAAGTGTTAGAGATTATAGGGTGGAAATAATGGTAACATTTTTCTTTGCTACACTTTGAGAAAAGAAACTGATATTACTTGACTTAAATATATTTAAAACCATGCATATGTAAGCTTTTTGAAATTTCAACCATTTTGATCCCATTGGTTTAGATGTGGCATTTGACTACTTCACATCTTGTCTCAGCAAAATGGTTGAAATTTCAAAAAGCTTACATATGTGACATTAAATATGATCATTGGAAACTCAGCAAATTTTTCACTCAGATTTAGAACCAAGACAGTACACAGGAGCAGGCAGGAGGTGTTAGTGGGAAATGCATCCTCTATACTGTATTAATGGAACGTCCAAGATGTCCAATTTCCTTTTATTCCTTTAAGTCAGAAAACTGATTTAATGCACCAAGTGTCTTTAAATCAGTGCAACACATCAAGCCATCAGTAACAATGAAACTCAGAGCTGTCATGACAGACAGCTAAGTAGAAACTGAGATTTATAGCTAGAAAAATGTACATACCATACAGAACACCAAGGCACTGCTCTCATGTTTAACAGAATTCATTGTGTGAATACTTTCCAGAACTTTTATCTTATGCATTTATTTTAAACAGGTTGTGTGAAGCTTAGATAAAAATGTTGATGCAGCTGGGGGAAATATTTCCATTTTTACCAGGAATTGCCTACCCCAACAAATAAGTATTAATTGTTATTGTGGGTTTATTGGTCCTTGCATATCTTTGGCTGCAGAAAAGCCACTTAAGGTTTGCTGCCTTGAGTACCAGTGCACTTAAGAGAATTCAAACTATGAACATTTTCTGGGCTTTTGTTTTGTCTACTTCATTTTGTGACATGGGCTTGTTTGGCCCCAGTTATAAACTGAAACAATGTAGTACTGCATAAAGGCATCCGGTTTTACTGGAAGTTCATACCTTAGCACATATAATGTCTGCAGATGCAGCTGTGAGGGCCTTGGACCTTTTTAGTCCTAGACTGCAGGAGAGGGTACCTCAGCTAGTTGCAGTACTTATACAGCCATGAAGATATCAGAAAATCAAGTTAGAGGAGAAAGGTAGGCTCAGGTCTTGCACTAGTTTCTTGATTTCATAGTTCTGGATCTGACTGTGCATAGATAATACTTAAACTTGTCAGATATTTTCATTGTTGTCATTACAGTTATTTTTTTATCTGAATTGATAAATGGCAGACCAAAATTAAGATGTAATAATACCAGACACAGATATGTTGGAATGTCTTTTAAAGGTAACAAAACAGCACAGTGCTTTATATGTCAACTTGCCATATACAAATTTTAGGCCAGCACCTTACAGTTTTTCACAAGGTGATAATACATGTGAGAATGAAGGGGATATATGCGAGGTCTGTGATTGTGGTGTCTTGCAGTATTTTTCCTACTGCAAGGGAGTGTGAATAAGTATTTAATGAGATAACTTTCAATGGATCAACAAATGTTTCACAGTACAACTACTTGAGCATTCATCTAACATGAGACATTTATCATTTCCTGCAGAAGGAATCATATTAGCTCAACAGTTCCAACAGTTTCTTTGTATAACCTAGGCTGTTTTAATAAAAGAGAAAATGTCACCTCTCTGTTATATTTTTTCAGGGACTGTTTTAGGGAGTTAAACTGTGTTACTCTTACAAGTGTTTGGGAAAACTGAAGTTGTCAAACACATGAACAGAAAATGTGTAAATAATGAAGAAAATGTAGTTTAAATATATGGACTTTATATTAATTACCTGAGGTATAAGGACATCAGAGAACTTGGCCCATCTGTAATATGAGAAATGGAAATTGTCAGGAAATATTATGGCATGCAGTTAGTATAGGTAGCTGTGCCTAAAACATATTTATTATTAGTAAAGAAAGAATAATAAGCCTTATTTAGTCCAGAGCATAATGCATAACACAAATGGGTTATTTTCCTTCCTTAGAGTTTAAGAAATGGCTACGTGCCAGAAGTTTTAAATGATGGGTCTGGAACACCTTTAGGTATGCAGAAAATACCTGGAGTTGTTCAGGGTAACTTAACATTAAACCTGATCCACCAGGTATTTTAGGCATTTAGGTCAGGACTCAAAATAACTGTATCATGAGTGAGTACATGTCCACTTCCACTATAGAAGGAGATAAAATGTTTAAGTCTTAAAATTAAGAAGGGTTGTTTGGATGGACAAAATAAAATATTGTTGAATTAAAGACTGGGAACTGATTTTCTGCTATTTGTTTAAAAGAAAGCAGAAAACTATGTGTAGTAACAAATAACTGAAAGTTAGCACTGGAAGCTCTCATTTATAAAGGCAAACAACTGCAATATTCCCACGCTTATAGGTGCATATGTTTACTAAGCAGGGTGTTCAAAATGGTGGAGTAAGTTATTCATGATAGGAATTCTGACCAGGACTGACATGACAATGTTTTCCTACAAGAAAGGACTTTCAATTGCAGTTAGCCATTTCTGTTCTTGAAATTGTTAATTTCAGTGTTACCAGTGATGGGCTGCAGGCAGACAGTATGTCAAAAGACTTCAGTTGAGCCTCTGGCTTTGTGAATCACAGCATCTTAATGCCTATTAAATTAAATGGGACTGCTGATCAAGCATCTGTGGTCAGTGACTTGATTTGTTATTGAAAAGAAGCTGTAGCTTTCATACTGTAAAAAGGGTTAGGAATGGGAATTCTGCATGAATCATACTTAACTACGTTATTTGATTTGTATATGTAAAACATAATTGCTTCAGTAGTCAACATTAGTTTGTATGCATGCAGATGTCATCAAATTGCCACATATTATACAAAAAAGGAACAGATACACTCTTGTCAAATCAGGTGAATAGTTGTCCCACAAAATCCTAATTTGTAATAATGGCAAATCTGTTCTTACAGTATTAGGGAACCTGAATTGTGATGGTATTTACTGTTCAAATGAAATTCCATTACCAGCCTACCTATCAACCCTATCTGGGTTTGGGAGCAAAAATAGATAGCACATCAAGTCAAACAAATGTTTATTAGTCAGAGAGGTGCTAAGGTCATAATGTGGACTTACACCAGTGGTGATCTCTCTCTCTCTCTGCCTCTGATGGACTTCTCAGTCTACTTCTGGAATACCCAGAAACAATATGACCACTATATAAAAGACATGGAGCTAGCGAGGACCAGATGTTAATTCACTAACTTTTGCTCTTTGTCCAGAAACAGCTGTGTACATGCATGCATGCAGATAATATGCAAAGACTACTTACAGACTAAACATGTTTTTTTTTCAGAAATGTATGCCAACTTAAGAGATATGGAAAGGAACTGAGAATTTTGAAGTATGACAGACATCCACTACAGCAGTACACCATACAATAATTTACATATTTTCGAAAAACACAGATCATAAATGGCAAAACCTGATGCAATGCAATGTTAGCCTATCACAGGAAAAGCAATAATGAAACAGGTGATTAAGCAGAGGAGGTGGACAGTGTACATGTTGGCCGTTTACAGCATGTACGCATCATTTGCAGTCTTTGTCAGTACCGTCACATACTGGAAAATTTCAAGCAGCATCATTAGGTTGGCTGCGAAACCTAAAATATCTGAAAATGGCCCAATAAAATATCGGCAACCACAGAACCTAAGGGCAATTGTTAAGACAGGATTTTAGAGCTCTGAATTAAACCTGAAAGCAAGTTAGGAAACCTTCCTCATTTTCATCTGCAAAATTCTGGAGTAAACTATCTCAAAAACAGGAAAAGACATACATTTGAAATAAAATTTTTGACTTAGTACACAACAGATTAGTATGTGTAACAAAGACATATTAGCTTAAATGAAAGTTGCTACCAACATTCTATAATAATTTTGACACATATCACTCTCCCTACTATCTTAGACTTGAACAGAATTTGTGATTATTTTTGTCATTTCATGCGTGTGCGGTATGGTAAGTAATTTTTGTGACTATTACTGAAGTTTTGAAGTTTTACATGCCATAGGGCCCTGGTATGGGGCAACACACTGTAGAATGATGCATCACTTGGGACAGTTTATGAATGGGTCAAAAATCTTCTAGACTGTCAACTTGAAAACTCAGTTGTGATTGTTGAAATTACTAAAGCACTTTAAGTGTTGCAAGACTGATGTTCTACCGAATGAACTTTTTGTTCATTTCACACTTGTTTACAGACATAAAATCCTGTTCTTTCTTTGCTTAGATCTTGTATCATTCTAAAGTTTGTGAGGGTGTGTCTGTCCAATGATATCAACTGAAATCTGTGTCCTAAGAGCTACATTTCTTTGAGTGGAGTTTTATTTTGGAATGCAGCACTGTGTTTGGAGCTAAACAGGAAGTGGATTGGATTTCTGATGCTGACTGAGGGTTGTAAGCTCTCATATATGTCACCATGTGCTGACATTCATTACAAATCTTTAAGAAAAGTGCACCACACAGACCCAGAAGGATGAATGCCAAATATTAAATGCCAGTTGTTAAATGCTTCTTATTCAGATGGAATGAGATTTTTTCAAAAACCTCTTTGTGTTGTTTGCGTGATGCCAGGCATGTGCAATACCAACACACACAATTACACATAAATGGTAAATTATATACTACAAGATCCAAACAATTATACAGGATGCTGGTCCCACATGCAAGTTCTGCTATCATAGCTTTAGCAGGTAAACAATCTGTCATCAGTACCTTAGTATTTGTGCTACATGCTAAACAAGTGCCTAAAGCAAGTAACTGAGAAGTGCTATGTTTCAGTAAGATAAGTTACAGAGTTCTGCACTGTTCACAGAAACGTCTGTTTAGGAACATCCTGTTGCCTACATCTCACCACTACTATGCAAATACGGCAATAAATGTACAAAAAAAAAATCAGTGCAACTTCACAAGAACAATGCACATCTTTTATTAGCAGAATACACAGTATATGATACTCTTAACAATTCTCTATTCAGAATGCAATGCAATAATTCTACCTAAGCACAAAACACAAATGAAATGTAATTGCTACAAATAGTTTACATATATACATACAAATATTTTAAGCAAGGGCATTACTGCCCTTCTAGTTTGCCAATATACCAAAACACTTGTTTCCATAACAAGTGTCCAGGCTGTTCTTAAAAATATCTAAACTAGTACTTGCTTTAATGTAATTTGGTAGTCTGTTCCATGCATCAGCTCTCCTCTGTCAGAGAACCAACTTGTATACTTCTCATTCCTACAGAATCTTCTACATAGGTTATCCGATGATTCTCTAGTACTTTTTGATAACTCCAAACATCCCCAGAAGTAGTTGTTTCTAAATGCCCTATATACTTGAATAAGATCTACTCTTAGATATCTGTAAGAAAAACCTTACAAGTTCAGATATTTTAGTCTTTCATAATAACTTAAATTTTCACATCCATGGATGCCCTTGGTATACCCTTAGTGTGTTTCTATTGTACTCTTTCCGGATTACTCACACTTCTTTTCTTAGTAAGGCTTCCATATTGTTATTCCATACTCATGTTTGAGTCTAATGTAACTAACAAACAATGACTTCATCACTTTTGATTTCCTAGACTTATAAATCTTTTTATACAACCTATAGTTCTATAACTATCATTAGCTAATTGGTTGATATGATTAGAAAAAACTCACAGCTGACTCTACCCATATACCCAGGTCCTTAAATGAGTCTACAGTTTCAATCACTGTATGCTGCATTAAATATTCATCTTTCAATTTATGTCTCCAAAATCTCATATGGATAGTTTTTCATGTATTTATCAGCATATTATTCTCCTGTGCCCAAATGGTCAGTTTAGTGAAGTTATTTTGCAGACATGCCTTATCTGCTTGCATAGGGTGACACTATCAATGTATACTAAAATTAAGCAGCACAACATAATATTTGGTGATCTGTACCAACTCATAGTTTATGTGACATTTGTGCTTCTTCGGGTCTTTCCCCAATGTTCTGCATGACCATTTCAGCAGCTATATTTCAGTAATATTGTACATTATGACAATGGTTCTACACAGAAATGGTTCAGCAAAAAATAGCTTTTTCTTGCCAGTTTCAGAGCAGTGATCTCTGATATGAGTGAAATGGATTTATTCTTCCACATTCCCACAAACTAACCCCAGCCCAACAGAACCAACATTACCACACTCTTGAAACACCTCTCAACCTAGCTTCTCTCTCTCACCCATGCCAACCTCCACAATAAAATAAAAACTACTGCATAAGCTCAAACCTTATACTAATGCACCTGACAACCTACTTGCTGAATTCCTACAGATATCTGCAAGCGCCATTGCCTATCCTATTAGTATACTTCTTAATAAACCAATTCAGGAGTCCCAGGTACCACAAATCTGGAATAAAGCATACATTCTCCCTCTACACAAAGGTGGCAAAAACTGTGACATCTCCAACTTCTGACCCATTGCGATTCTCTCTCCCCCATCTCCCAAAATTTTAGAAAAATTAATCCATACTCAGCTTCTAAAGGATCTAGTTCAAAACCAAACCCGCTCAACCACTCAGCACAGCCTCAGGCCTGGACACAGTACTACCACAGCTCTCCTTTCCTTTATGGACAAAGTAAACTGAGCCCGGGACACTGGCAACATTGTCTCCGCATTCTTCCTTGATCTCTCCATAGCCTTTGATACTATATCCCATTCACTTTTTCTCACCAAATTCTCCAACTCAGGCATTTCATCCCCCACATTAATCTGGTTTTCTACCCGTCTCTCCAGTAGACAACAATCCACCAAGTGGCAACATTCTTTTTCACCCTTTAACACAACCACAGGCATTCCCCCAAGGATCCATATTGGATCCTTTGTTATTTAGCACATTCATCAACAACTATCATGCTACTCTTACTCAAAGCACCATTATCAATACGCAGAAGATTCTACTATCATCTGCACCAAGTCCAAACTTCAAATACTTACCCAAGATGCCTTCACATCCACTGAAACTTGGATGTTCAATAATCACCTTGCTCTAAACCCAAACTCCTAATATTCACCCCTAAAAAAATTACCCTCCTCAACAAAAATGATTTCACTATCCAGGCCAAAAACAACATCATTATAGAAGTTGTGCCAAGTACTAAACTGTTAGGTGTTATAATAGATGAAAACCTTACATTTGACCTCCACATTCACAGTATCAAAAAAACACATCAGAAATTAGGCATGCTTTACAGACACAAATATTTCCTTAGCCATAAAGCAAAATGGTCACTTACCACATCCTTCTTGCTACCATCTCTGTTATACAGTGCCCCTATCCTTACCAATACCCAGTCCTCTCTTAAATCCAAAATTGACACATGCTACAACAAAATTGCTAAATTCATAACAATGCTAAATTCTCAGACCACTACTGCACATCACTACAACTTACCTGGCTCAATCTGCCACACTATCTCACATATTTACAATTAACTACTGCACATAGACTTATACACAGACCTTCAGGCTGCCCTTCTCTTTCATCTATACTGACTTTGTACCATCCTAACAGAGCTCTCAGATCTGAAAAACAAGTTACAGCTCAAAGTTGTAAAGCCAAACCTTCCACCTGGACAAATGGTCTACTCTTTTTTTGCTTCTAAGCTATGAACCCTATTCCAGCACCAATCAGAACCACTAGTAATCCTGTTCTCTATAAAAAAAAGTCCCTTAAACACCTTTCTTCTCTCTGGCATTGCCCATGTACTAAATCTATACTCCCTAGATCCTGACTCCCTCCATTATAACTCCATAGCCTGCTAAGCACTTGTACTTCCTTCTAAACCTATCAATTTACTCATACTAAAACCTCACACGTCAATAAATTAATTTTCTATTCATAGGAACTTACTCACTACTGTAAAAAAACACTGCATAATATCTATATACTGGCTACATGAATACAGCATAATGATCGTACTGCTATATCTGTACTGTTTCAAATGCAATCCACCCACCTCTTGTGAACTGTATAACAACATAAATGTAAAACTTTAGTGTGCCTAGCTTAAACTGGCATTTATATAACACTGCATACTATACATTATTTGTAAATATTATAAATGTAAATAATCGGTTGTGTGCTTAGCTAAAACTAGTGATTACATCACATGCAAACTCTTGCATTGCTTTTTGTTAATATTATGTGGTTTATATTATGTTTGTTATTTAACCTTGTGGAGCTTTTGTCCCCAGGCCTCCACTGAAAATGGGCTCACCTGGGCCAGTGGACCTTCTCGGTAAACAAATTCAAATAAATAATGAAGTAAGAAACAATATTGTAATCCGTATCACAAATTAATAATCCCACTTGTTTAATTACTAATACTTATTAAAAACATTAAAAACTTGCTTATATACTCAACATGCCAAAAGTAATACCTACCCTAAAAATCATTTAATATATCTAATAAATTTGTGTATACACGTTTAACTTAAACAAGCAGGTGATGGAAGAAACCTCACTGAGCCATGGAGAGCTGCCTGCAATCAATCGTAACTGCCATGTAAGTTCCTTTGTCTCTAGTATCAATCCGCAAAGGCTTAACTCCCAACTGTTGCATAATTAAAAAAATTAAATTTGTGCCCTGGACATGCTATTAAATGTTTGCAAAGTGGATTAATGTTGCTACTCATCCTAATGGCATATAGATGCTCATAAATACGTTCTTTCAACATTTGCTCAGTTTTTCCCACATAAAACCCTGTGCAGGACTGACATAGGGCGAAATGCACCACACCTTCTGATGTATAATTATATTTATATTTTCCTTCTATTGTAAAATGCTCCCCATTATTTGTGAACTTATCACAACAAAGGATGCTCTTACAATAAATGCTTGGCTCCACACCAACATACCCCATTGTTCATCATTTCTTCTTGCTTGCTTGGTGGATTTGAAAACATTTTTAAAACTAAGTCCTTTTTATATATAATCCCTATTACCCAGCTTTTTTTCAATTCAATGCTATCATTTGCCACAGACCAATTTCTATTTAAAACTGACTTTACATACCCATGGTCCTGTGAATACATAGTAATAAAGCTACATTTATAACTCGGTTTCGTCTTATCTACTGGAGGAGGAGGTACACCATTGGTAATATCAATTAATCGTGTACTACTCTCATTAACTAATAGGATGGGTGTAAAAAATTTGCTCTGGCTTTCACATCCAACCTCATCCAAAGATTTATTAATAAAAACCTCAGGATAAGGAACTTGTATAGCAATAACGGCTGAATGCAGGTAGCTCCTAGGGCTCAGTGAGTTTTTTTTCCATCATCTGCTTGCTTAAGTTAAAAGCGTATACACGATAGTAAAATATATTACGTATATTAAAAGTTTTTAGGGTAAGTATTACTTTTGGAATGTTTTTTGAATGTATAAGCAAGTTTTTAATAATAAGTATTAGTAATTAAATGAATAGGATTAGTAATTTGTGATACTGAAACTATGCCCCACCAGATTGCGACCAATTAAATGTGACATCCAAAACTATCCTGGGTCAGTAAATAAGGAGCTTCAAAATCCTCACTACTGACTCCAATGTGAGACTGTCACTTAAACAGGAGGAACATTTCACAATTTTCACCTAAGAGTACAACAGGAACACACTCTATAATCTGGAAGAGGACTACTACTTGTCCACCCCTAATGTAACTCCTTATTACACACTTCATGCAATGTGTCCCAGTTTAAGACCTCTGGTACTTACACTCAAAAGTAAATTTAAATCTTACACATCCAAACACTTCTGGGAAAGCCTGACACAGATTTCCACCTGTGTCCCTTCCCCAAAAATAATAAGGTAATGCTGCCACCAATCAGTGTGTCTTCATGCCCTTCTAAAGGGGTGTCCAATTATAAAATCAAATATCAAAATAAATGATACCTATGACAAAAGCAGCCAGGCCTTTGACGGGACCTGGGGAATATCAAACAGGTATAAACACACACACTAATCCCTAAAGAAAAACACTGATTTCTAGCCACAATGTAAAGTAATGAAAAACACTTAATAATAAGCAAAATGATTACAAAAATGTAAATCAATAATTTTCAATAACCACCAGAATTCAATCACCAGAAATATAAATTAAACTGTAGGATAGAAATCCATCATTCTAGAAAAACTCTATCTGAATAACTTAAGTTTTCCTGATCTAACTAGGGAATACTGTCCCTGATCTAATCTAACACATAGCAGCAGGGCAAAGGCAGGCTTATAGTTTTTGGTGAGTTCTCTTTTCTTCGGGTATCACTGCAAGTGACTGCAGTTTTTCACAAACTGCTCAGCACTTGACTATCTGCACAGCTGAATGGTCTCAACTGTCTTATTTTAAAAATAACAGCTGTTTGAAAAAGTTCTTTCTCCTGTCAATCAGCTGTTCAAATAATCCCCTAACAACCAGGAAGATTCTAATGACATCACTCACTGTTCAGCTGATTCTTCACAGTTTTACTTTAGAATCTCCCTCTCAAACACGCACAATTAAAAATGTATCAAAACACTGACAGATTCTTGAAACATTCTGTATAAACAGGGAGATACTCAACATTTTAAAAATGTATTTACATTATTATAATTAGACATGGTTGCATACAATATAGTTAATCTAAAAATATACACAAATCTCCTGCCAGACATGCTAACACAGATGTCAGAGTTTTCATTTTCTTCACAATTACAATGTTGTGTCTAAGAATTTTAGCACCAATATACCATGTGACCTTTTATGAACTTTAAACTCAGCAGTTTTTTTAAGTTTTTTCAACTGATGAAGTCATGTCATTATATTAAGACGAAAGTGTTTCGCATGTGGATTCTGCTTCTTTGCACATATGCCAAAATCCCAGTAATCTGTTTTCTTTGAGCTTCTCTGCGACTGGAGCTACTTTGGCTTCTGTTCTGATGTCCCCATTTCTTCATCTCTCTCACAGTGTGCACACTACCTTCCCTCTCAGGCAGCTCATCTCCATTATCTTTAGTTTCCTTGACTGCTCTGCCTTAACTGCCAAGGTTTCTATACTACATAGTAGTACTGATCACAGCACTGTACTTTTCAGCTTCTTTGGCATTCTTCTGTCATCCATTAGCCTGCACTCTGTGCCAGTTGGCTGTAACACATCTGATTGTAGCTTTGACCTCCTCATTCAGACTTCCCTTCTCCTCAACCACCCCCTCAGATACTTGAAGCTGTTAGCCTGTTCCATTATTTTCCCTTCTACCTCAATTCTTAGCTTCTCATGATTTCTCCCATTTGCTGCCATTACAATGGTCTTCTCTTTACTCAACTTAATCCCATGTGCCTTCAGTTTTGTATTCCATTCTCCTATCCTTTGCTGAAGTTCTTTTTCAGACTCTTCTTGTAGTGTCGCATTGTTGGCATTCATGTGCTTTGTTGATCTGTCCCCTCTGACCTGTTTGCTAATGCAGTCTATCACCAGTATGAAAAAATCAGTGTTCTCAGACCTGAACACTGATGCACACCAACTCCCACGAAGAATCCCTCTGTGAATTCAAACACTGTCCACACTTGTAATATTGGGTACTTGTACATATCCCACAGTAATTCTACTAATGTTTCTAGGACTTCAAATGACTGGAGGACTGCCCAAATCAAGCTTTCTCCAAGTCTAGGAAAGCACAGTTAAACTCTTTCTTCATCTCTAGCTTCTCAACTATCTGTCTCACTGCAAACATTAGGATGGCTGTGTTACATCCTGATCTGAATTTGAACTGCTCATCTCCCTTCTTACTTTCTACTACTCTGTGTATTCATTTATCAATCACCCTCTCCAGACCTTTCATGCGGTGTGACAGGAGTTTAATACCTCTGCACTGCCCACAATGGTGGATGTTCCCTTTTGATCTTGAAACCTATATCCCAAGAAAGCTGATCTGGGCAGTACTATGGTGGTTTGAAGTCCCACAAACATCGGTAGAATTAGTACAGGCTATATACAAGGACCCAGTGATAAGTATGAACAATGTTTGGCCTCACAGAGGGGTTCCCAGTGGCAGTAGGTGTACACCAGGGCTCAGCTCTGAGCCCACTGTTGTTCATACTGGTGATGGACTACATTGGCAAACAGGTTGGAGCGGACAGATCAACAAAGTTGCTGACAATGTGGCATTACAGGCAGACTCTGAGCTAAAACTTCAGCAAAGGATAGCAGAATGGAATGCAAAACCAAAGGCAGATGGAATGAAACTAAGCACAGATAAGACAGTGGTAATAGCAGCAAACTGGGGAAATCAGAAGAAGCTGAGAATAGAGATAGAAGGGAAGATAGTGGAACAGGTAAAACAGCTTCAAGAATCTGGGAGCGGTGGCTGAGGAGAAGGGAAGTCTGAATGAAGAGGTCAAAGCTAGAATCAGAGGGTCTGCAGCCAACTGGCAAAGAGTGTCTGGTCTAGTCTATGACAGAAGAATGCCAAAGAAGCTGAAAAATAAGGTGTACAAGACAGTGGTGTGACCAGTACTACTGTATGGTACAGAAACCTGGGCAGTAAAGGCAGAACAGTTGAAGACACTAGAGGTGATGGAAATAAAGTGCCCGAGAAGGGTGGTAGGATGCACACTATGGGACAGACAAAGAAATGAGGACATAAGAGCAGAAGCCAAGGTAGCTCCAATTGCAGAAAAGATCAAAGAGAACAGATTACAGTGGTCTGGACATGTGCAGAAAATGAGAAGACAACCTGGTGAGGAAGATGTGGGACAGACAGGAAGAAGATAAGAGGAAGCGAGGACATCCAGCAAAGAGGTGGATGGAGTGTGTGAAAGAAGATCTGCGACAGTCGGGCATGAGTGTTGAAGAAGGCAGGAGTGTGGCATTGAATCGAGAGAGTTGGCGACAGTTAACATGATACACCGACCCCATGTAGAAAAAAAAATGGGAAAAAGGGGGCTGATGATGATGTTTTTTCTTGTACCGCTAAACTTTACACACCACGAGAATATGGTTATTTATTCAATTTATTAAATTATTCAGTTTATTCATTTACCTTTTTTAATTTTAATGCACTTTTATACTAATATCCACCAAAAGCAGCTTTTCACCAATAAACTTGTAAAAACAAATAAAGAAAATAGCGGTGTCTTCTTAGGTTACCACATTTTAATAAAACAATAATTAATTAGCTCCGTTATGAGCAAAGAAAACAAATCCCCAACTCCCTGCACTCATTCAAGGAAGGGTAATTGACACTAAAACATCCACTTCTACCAACCAGTTAGAGTTAGTGTCTCTAACTGTTTTTTAATGTTTGTTGTCTATTTATATTTTTATACTCTGGAACAAAAATGGTACTATAACTTTAAAAATCTGCATAATTTGATTATTTAAGGAAGTCATTTAATGACATTCCAGTGCTACACTATTAATTCTAAAGAAGTCCCAACTAGTGAATATGGATGAAATCATTTATCCTCATTTTCTTTTCTTTTTTGTTTATGTGAATAAAACTTTGGAACACCAACAGCTTCGGGTGATCCATTTCAACTACTTGCACATTTATCTGCTTCATAATTGTCATCCTCAGTTGTACAGAATGAAGCCATTAACATTCCTGTGTGCCATACATGTCTTTGATTTCCTGGGTCTATATTAGATCAGCGAACGCTTAAACAAGCGAATGCTAATTGATCGACCTTATTTTATCGAAAGTTAAAAATATCGAAGCAACAGAAACTCAATTTTTTTCCTAGGGAAAGAATTCGGTTGTCCGCTTCTGTTGCTTCGGTATTTTCAGTGCTGTGGTGGAAAGTTATGGGTCGGATTCAGGTAAGTGTGCGATTGTGTGGATGTGAGTGTTAGGGTGGGTTAGGTGAGTTAAGGTTAGGGCTCGGGTTAGGTATGTGTGTGATTGCAGACGTGAGGGTTAGGGCGGGATTAGGTGAGTTAGGGTTAGGGAGCGGGTGAGTGTGCGATAGTGACGGACCTTAGGGTTAGGGTTTGGGTTAAGGTAAGTGGATAGTTAGTGGTGTGTGCACAGTTTAGTGTAGGGTTAGGTGTCAGATTTTAGGTGTATGTGTGTGGATTTCTGTTTGTTTGGTGTGCTTGTGTTGTGTGCATGTGTTTTGGATCAGCGATTTTTTTTCCCTAGGAAAAAAATCGCTGATCTGACAGTTCGATACTGTAAGCTTTCACTTACATAAGGTCGATCAATCAGCGTTCGCTTTTTTTAAGCATTCGCTGATCTAATATAGACCTGATTTGTTGCCACTCTGGTGGCCTCCTATTCTATGGAACAAGTCCTCTACCTAATTAATTCCTTGCATCTCTTCCAATGTACTGTTTAACCTGGATTGTAATTTCTAGGTTACCCCATAGCCCTAACTCAGCTAACTTCTTACACTGCCAGAACATAGGCTCCCGTGTATCTATTATATTAAAATTGCTAATAACATCCAGGAGGGCAGTTGGGAACATACAAGATAGTCACTTGTAGTGTTATGAAAAATGCACGCAATAGCTCTCAAAAAATATATGACCAGTGGATTTACCAAACTCACTTTCTGAATAATAATACAATCTGCTCACATTTATCTTCTGTTAAACATCTCTCTCTCTAACCTAAGCTTGCACTTAATCCAAAATTTTTGGAATTTATATCCTTCAAGCTCCATTAAGTTCTGAGCTAATTTTAAGAGCAATCTCATCCTATTAATATACCCACTACTCCATTTAACAGACATACTGGTAATTTATTTGTGAGGAACAATGTCCAATGCCAACCCCCCCCCCCCCACACACACACACACACGCACACACCACAAGCTATAGCTGGAGGTATCTATAAAAAAAAATCTTTGTACGAAAATAAAACAGTTGAACCAACTCCTCCAATGAACAGAAACCTTGTACACCAAACTGATGAGTTGTCGCAAAGTGTTCCATAACTATTTAAGATCCAGGTATGTGCTAGACAGAAGCTGTTTAGATGCAAACAAATGTTATCTGAAGCAGATTTACCATTTCTTTATGCTCCCCTATGTTTTACTTTCTTGCACCTTGACAGTATAAACCTTTATACTGTTACAATATTGAATCTGGGAACCTCTCATCAACCAATATCCTGGAGTCAGATGCATTTATAGTTTCTCCTAGGTTATGGCATCTGTCACATTTTACTATATCAACCATAGCATCAGGTGAGTTGCTTTAGTATGCTTTGTTAAATCAAGTATACTTAATCCATGGCCCCCTCCACTACCCGCTTGAGTCCCCAGTGACACACCTCTGTAGCATATGGTCTCTTATTCCACCAGATAAATTCTGACGTTCGTACTCATTATTGGTTTTATATCTTTTCATGAGGATGATCTTCCTAGCACATAGATAACACACAGTCTCTTTGGGAACAATGTCATTCTAACTGCTAATATCTTCTTTTTCAGGGGCAGCAGTAGTTGCTTCCACCTTTCCAAACAATACTTATCTTCTACATGCTTCTTAAAATTTGTTTTAACTTCTTGTGTCATATAAGCAGTACAAACAGTAAGTGTTTATAGGTTCATAGGTAAGTACTAGGCTATCTGCCCAGGGGCATTTATAAGCCTAGCCACAGAGTGATGGCTTTCGCCTCCCCATTAGATTAGTAACCTGGGCCTTTGTCTAACAGGGCTCCTGAAGTGATCCCAGGGTAGAACTTACGATTACCCATCCAATCATCAAGATTTCTCTTGAAGAGGGTCAGAGAGGAGCTCTGTCGAATACGGATTGGGATTCTATTCCAGAGTGAGGGGAGTTGCTGGGACAGGAACCTATCCCTCCAGTATGTCCTGTTTATTGTTGTGCATAGGTTCAAGTCACTAGAACGAGTGGTTCTGAGGGATCTCGTTTTTTTGAGGTGAAGCATGTCCATTAGTTCAGGGTTTGACATGGCCCTATAGGTCAGGCATAGGTCACCTCTGAGCAGACGGTAAGTGACTGAGAAGAGCTGGAGCTTTTTTAGTCGTGCTTCATAGGGTTATTGTTTAAGGCCCTTAATCCTCTTAGTGAGGTACTTCTGTGGTCTTTCTAGTTGTTGCAGGTGTCTAGTGAGGTACATCCCAAATGGGGCATTGTACTCTATTATGGGCCTAATGAGTGAGGAGTAAAGTGGCACAATCACCTCCTTGGATCTGGATGAGAAACCCTTTGTGATCAGGTGTGCCACATAGAAGGATTTCCTGACCGTTTTGGCTATGTGGTTCTCAAAGGAGAGCATGCTATCTACTTGGGTACCCAGGTCCCTAATTACTTCTTCTGTACTTAGTGGATTCACATCTATGTGGTAGTTTGTAGGTACTTTGTTTTTCCCAAATGGGATTACTATGCATTTTTTGGCATTTAGCTTGAGGCCGTGACTTTGACACCAGGTGTTTGTCTCTGAGAGACCCTTTTGCAGGATGTCTGTGTCAGCCGGAGAGTCAATTATTGCACCCAATTTACAGTCATCTGTGAACTTGGTTAGCCACAGTCCCTCCGCATTTGCCTGTACTTCGGAGAAATATATACCGAACAGGAGGGGTCCCAGGACTGACCCCTGTGTGACTCCACTTGTGATTGGTTTGGAGTCAGACATGGCGCCTGCCACTCTTACCGTGTGGGTTCTGTCTGAGAGCCAATTGGCAACCCATCTCGTGACATGGGGATTGATATTTAAGCTGGTGAGTTTGTCTATGATTCCTGAGTGTGTGATGGTGTCGAATGCCTTATCGAGGTCCAGATATGCTGTGTGGACCACCTTCCCTTTATCTATGGCCTTGGTGACTGTTTCCAAGAAGTAGTTCAGGAGGCAAGATCTGCCTTTAACAAAGCTGAACTGGGGTGGGGTCCAGTGTCTGGAGGTTCCCAATGTCCCTGTTAATGAGCTCCATGACAATGCGTTCCATGGCTTTACAGACCAAGTTAGTCAAGCTTATAGGGCGATAGTTCCCAGGGTCAGTTGTGGCACCACCTTTGTGGAGTGGTACGACTGTTGCTGTATGCCATTCTTTGGGTACATAGCCTGTAGAGAGGCTGAGTTTGAATAGTGTTTTGAGATGGGGGTTAGTTCATTTTGAAGCTCGTGAAAGACACAACCTGGGATACCATCTGGTCCCACTGATGCTGTGTTTTTGGCATTTGCAAGTGCTGTCTTTACTTGTGTATCTGAGATATCTGGAGCGCCACATTCTACTGGGATGGGTGCTAGCCCCTTTGGTGGAAGGGGGGGGGGGGTGAAGTTTGCACTGAACTTGTCAGCCAGGATGTTGGCAATGTCGGTTGGTTCAGTGCATTTATGGCCATTATGCACTAGCTCGGAGCATATCTGAGAGTTTGCCCCTAGACTCTTGACATGGTTAAAGAAGGCCTTGTGTTTATCCTTAGAGTCATTGGCTATTTTTCTTTCAAAGCTGGCCTTGGATGATTTAATGAGGGAGCGCAGTTTTTTACTGATGTTAATCAGAGATGCCTTCTTATTTTGGGATTTTGTTCTATCTTGCAGGAGTTTCCTCCTTCTGTTGTAAAGTTTATTTATGGCCAGGGTCCACCAGACTGGCTTCCTCTTTTTTGAGGAGTTGGTCTTGGTTTTACTTGGGATGGCTCGGTCCATGCATTCTTGAAGGTGTTCATAGAATGCGCTTGTAAAGGATTCTGCCGATGGGTCAACATTTTCCATTTGATTGGGAGCTTTGAAACTTCCCACCTCGGTCTTGAGGAGTGTGAAGTTGGCTTTAGAGAAGTTTTTTTTTTATGTTGATTTCCTTGACTGTGGGGAGGGTTTGACATGGTTAGCCAACAAATCAAGGTAGTATAATCCATATATAATTAGAAGCGCCATAATTGAAACCCAGTACCAAGGTTTTGTCTACATTGTGCAAGAATCAATCTACTATTCCACCTGTGCTCCAAAAAAGCACTCGGATATAAGCATCAATGTTCAGTCCTTGTTGGGCCAGACAACAGTTGACATCTAAGTAGTTTGAGTGAAACCAATCATAGACAAAAGAGTTTTAATCACCAGCTGCAACCTGGGCCATTTTCTACCATCTGAGTTTTTCCCCTCTCTGGATGTTTAGTGGTGATTACTGGCTTTAATTTCTTTCTTTGTTCCAAAATCAATTTGAAACTTTATGGATGAGTAGATGACCCACTATAACAGAGTGAGCCCACCATTCAGGCAGCATTGAATACTGCTTTCTTCTGCTTCAAAGAAAGGAATTTAGCAATTGTGGTTGAGGTTCCTCTGCTATCACTGAACCATTTGCCCTTATTGCTACATCTGCTCACTCAATAGGCAACCCTCAACAGTCTCATTTTACTCAGATTAGCAGCCAGTCCTGCAGGAATGAAAAAGAATCCTTACTTGTATTTTATCAGGAATGCCACAATGTGTGTCTTACTATTTTCTCTAAATTATCTACCTTTATTCAGAGTTGCTGCATTTGCTTCAGTAAATAATCATTCTGGATTTCTACTCTTGTAACCTTAAGTCATGGCTTGTCAGTGCTAGTTCTGTCTGCCTAATCCTTCCCCCATGCACTAACAGTCTTTCTAAGAGGGCTGCTTGCAAGCAAGTTCTTTAAATTGTAATAACACTTGTGGGATATCTGCATTGGATGGTACTTCTTCAACACAGACAGTAAGCTCAGTGTTATTCACCATGCCTGCCAAGGCCACCTGCAAACTAAACTCTGAACTAGTAAGATCAGATTGCTAAACTCTTTTTGAGTAAATGACTGTTTTACTGTAAACCATTGTTTGTTTGTTTTTTTTTTGCCAAAAAGGATAGACTCAGGGTACAAGTTAGGTAGTTTTTTTTAGGAAGTTAGAATAAATTGTAAGTTTGAATACAAAAACTGCCAGAAAGTCAGTGAAGATGTCACTCGTCCACTACACGTCAAGCCAGAAGTCTCTGCTAATAACACACTGATATATACAAAATAACACAGTGAAACATGGATCATTTTTCTACTTGAGTCATCAGTATAAATTTCTTATTAACACAGATGTTTCATTTATAGTTATCGTTTGTCTTTCGACTTTTTCCCAGTAAGGGGTTGCCACAGCGGAACTCCGGTCCGCTAATGATTGGCAGTAGATTTTTTTATGAAACGCCGAGGTGCCAGCTCGATGCCCAACCTTCAACGAAGGCACCCCCATTTACGCATGCATGTCTTTCAAACGCTACCCAACCGCGGGGAGAACATGCAGACTCCACACAGAAGGCACTCCCAAGGCAAGCCGAGAATCGTACAGGAGAACCTCTTGCTGTGAGGTAACAATTCTACCGCTGTACCACTGCGGAAATGATTTTTCATTTATAGTACTTCCTATAAAAACTAAACCATATTATTTTTATTTTTGTTTTTTCAGCTACTATTCTAAAGTACAGTAGTAGAAAACTGTAGTTTTGGGCACAGAAATGGATACTTTGATAACAGTGTTACCAAAAGCTGTCTCAAAGACATTTTTCATTTAATCAGTTTGGTCAGTTGCCACAGTGAATCGCCAGCACATGCCAGCTTGTTGAATATCCTTCTGTGAGATGTGAAAATCTCAGTGAGATTAGGCCTAAAGTTGGGTCATGATTGGGGCTAGCTATAAAAGGGTTAGAGATTAAATTTATTGGCTAGAAGTTAGGTTTATGGTTAAGTGGTAAAGCGAGCTGTGGTATTTAAATTGTTTCTGCTTATGCTATGTGCAATTAATAATGGATGTGTTTTGATGGACTGGTCTTTGATGCTTTTTATCTATGTGGAGTTCATTAATTTGCATTCACAGATGCCACTTTCAAAAATGTAACCTAGATCAAGCTGTTTAAACTTCTCTGTCAGACTTTGTACAATAAAAAAAAAGTTTGCCTACTAAATACCTAATTCATATACAAAACTACCCAGCTGATTGATTTGTTCCACTGGAAGTGAGACTAGGTCATCCCCAGCCTAGCCTAGAGTCCTATTCCTCATTTGTGCCCAGGGCCCTTAATCAGCCCCTTCATTCCCACTATGAAGAGAGCTGGATGGAAGTGAATTGGCCACTTTTCAGATCCGACAGAGTGGACTGTTGTACCCTTGCAAATAATAACTCACTGTGGCATTTCTTTCAAGCTAAGTGCTACTTGATGGAAGCCTATCACCACAGGGTAATGTTCTCAATCAGTGAACTTGAATAGGGGCAGTGTATCTGTTCGATAAGCCCAAACTTTGTGGGTATAACACCACAGACACCATGATCCCCCAGTGGGCAAGACAGCAGTGGCGTCTCATTGCCATCCTCCCCATATCAGCTCTCCCAGCACCTGAGATGCTAACTGAAATCTGGTCATCTGATTCATAGTCAGGGTTCCATTCCTGTATGCTTCACAGCCAAACAGAAATTCAACTGCCGGTGTGCCTCTAAATAATGCACTAGATACTCCCACTGTTACAGTACTATGAATAAAACACAGGCAGATTAACTGCTTGGTTCAGATTTAATTCCATGGTTACATTTGGCGTGAAAGACAGATTGGTCCTTAAAGCCACATTATGATTATGAAAGACCAGATAAGGAGGTTTAACACTTAAAAGTCTGCAACTCTGAAACTCTTCTGACCAAACTGATAACTATGCAAGAATAATGTTTTCGAAGTAAAGAACGTTAGGTCAGTCATAGAAACCAGCACAAAATAAAGCATAGTTAATTTTTCCAGAATGAAACTTGGGTCCAAAGGGATAATGGTTCCCTAACTGTGGAGGATGAAACATGTGCCCTAAGGAAAGGTCTTGTAAACTTTAAGGAAAGCCAATGAGGAACTGTGTAGACCTTGATGGAAGTTAGAGATGCAGGAATATCTGAGACCAGAATAGAAAAAAAAAAAAAATCATATGCAAGTTATCGGACACAGCTGGAACTGGAACGGTGAAAGGATCCAGTCATTGAGAAGAAGCCACTTAGTCTTATATGCTAACATGAAATTCAGCTTGTGGATATTCAGGGTCCCTGGCCACTATGAGAAATGTTGTAACAAAGTGGTTAGCAAAAGGGCCTGGAAATGCAGGTGAATCTTGCTGGAAGGACAGGTCAAGAAAAGCTTCTCCTGGATATAAGGCTAGATGAAAGGGAATCAAATCTGGCAAGCCCAAAAACAGGCTATGAGAAACATCTTGGTCATATGCTCTTTGGCTTTTAACAGTAAATTCAGAATATGGAAAAATGGGGAAAGCATAAAGGAGACCTGGATGCTGTTTGTTCAAAACAGAATCCCTGGGATTCTGTCCCTGAGAAAGTATTAGGCACAAAAGGCTGTTGTACATGGTATTGCATAAAAACACAAACAGGTCATAGTACAGATCACCACAGATGTGAAAAAGAGTTGCTGTAAGTGCCTGACTTTGGGACAATTTCTTATAGCCTGAGCAGGCAATGACTGAGCCTCTCCATTAGTGAACTGGCTTATCCAGGAATGTGGGTAGATATGTGAAAGTGCACATATTCCTAAAGCCTTATGACTTCCTGACAGAGGTGATGGGAATGTGTTCTACCTTGACTGCAGGCATACTGAGAGAGTGAGTGGATAGCACACCCTAAGGAAGAGAATCCTGGAATGCAATGTTAGACTGACTATTCTTAAGTCCAGGACATTTCTGTGGAAACTGCCATCCAACTGCAACCATGTTATTTGGACTGTCTGCTCAAAACACTGTCATCATCCAGCCCAGAACAAACACTTCTGGGGTGAGTGTAACAAGTGGTGAAGGGGGAGGGTCTGCTCACAGCAACTCTGGAAATATGCAACAACCAAGAAATATCTTTATCTGACTAGGACTGGATTCCTGTACTGAGAACACTGGACTTTCAGTGTCCACTGAAGGACCGCCATGTGAAGTTAAGTATGGTGTATGGCACTATAAGAATGGCCACTGCCATCAAACTTAGCACTTCAGACAAAGAGTCTTTGAGATCATTGCAGAAGACACAAAAGTCAGAACTTGAGACTAAGGTGTCAATATCCTATATTAAGAAGTTATGTACTCACCATAACGTTCCGTCTGAGTAGTTGTATTTCATTTGTCTTCAACCTGTGGGTTACGGATCCGTATTGGATCCGAGCCGGCAACTTTTGCTAGCATCAGCTCCGAGCTCCAAACTCCTCCCCTTACCCATAATGCACCACCACTGCCTTCCATCCCCAGATCGAGTTTGCTGAACCTTATACTGATAACCCGACCTGAAACAATTTACTTGTGACCTAAACTGCAACCCGTAGGCTGATCATATGCCAAGGTCCAGGGGAAGGAGGGATGGACGGTTGAAGACAAATGAAGTACAACTACTCAAATAGAACATTATGGTGAGTACACAACTTCTTTATCTGAAATAGTTTACTTCATTTGGTCTTCAACCTGTGGGACAGTCCCCAGCTACTAAAACTCCTGAAAGGCCCTCATGGAAGGATACTCCGGAGCACCGCGGAACCAAAGGATGCTCTCCTTCTGGAAGTCAAATCCAATTTGTAATGAGAAATACACGTATGAGATGAGGACAAAGTAGCTGCAGAACAAATATCATCTAAAGACACTCTAGACCAAAAGGTTGCAGACGTAGCCATGGACCTAGTGGAATGAGCTTTCACTTGACCTGGAGGAGACATGCCTCTGTCCTTGTAGACCTGCAGGATGCAAATCCATCTAGCTATAGTGACCTTGGAGATAGGTTTCCCCAAAAAGGATTTATAGAAGGATACAAACAATTGATCAGATTTATGGAAATTTTTTGTCCTGTCTAAATATAATCGTAACTATCTGAACAGCCAACATGTGGAGGTTGTACTCCATCTTGTTAGTAAAATTAGGAAAAAACAAAGGCAAATTTATGGTCTGATTGATATTGACTGGTGATGCCACCTTAGGAAGAAAGGATGGATTGGCTCGAAGGGAAACCCTATCTTTGTGAAAAATCATGTAAGGAATTTTGATGGACAAGGCCTGTAATTCTGAAACCCTTTTCACCGAGGTAATAGCCACCAGAAAAGCTGTTTTCCAAGATAAAAATTTCAGATCTGCAGTTGCGGCAGGCTCGAAAGGCAGAGCGACCAAAGCTTGAAGAACCATAGTAAGGTCCCATTGGGGAACAGGATTTTTGACTGGGGGGGCGTAACAAAAAGGTGTCTTTGATAAAGGCTTTACACAGTCTGGAAGAGGCTAAAGAAGCAGAATTCTCGCCCACATGAAAATAAGAGATGGCAGCCAACTGAAGTTTGACAATAGAAGAACTAGCCCCGTGTTGAAAAATGTCAGCTAAAAAATCAAGAATGTTAGAAATAGGAGCCGTGAAAGGGTCTAAACTCCTTTGAGAGGCCCAAAAGGAAAAATGTTTCCACTTGCTGTGATAAACCTTCCTGGTTGAGGACTTATGAGCAGCCACCAAAATAGATCTAACTGAGAAGGATAGTCCAGGAGTCCTAGCAATCATGGGAAATGGAGAAGCCAAGCTGTGAGCTTCAGGCTGTCCAGAATCGGATGAGGCACCCCCGAAGGGTGCAAAATTAAACCCTGAATGGGATCTATGATCCAAGGCGGAGCCAGAAGGTGAGACCAAAGGAAGGGAAACCACACCTGGCGAGGCCAGAACCGGGCAATGAGGATCACTTTGCTCCCCAGTTAACGAGCTTTCTGTAGAAACCTGAGAATGAGAGGTACTGGAGGGTAAGCATGCAGAAGACTGGGAGGCCAAGCATGAACTAGAGCGTCTCTGGGAGACTCCCCTGGCAGGGAGTTCAGAGCGAAAAACTTGCTGCACTTCGCATTGGTAGGAGATGTGAAGAGATCACAGCAAGGTTGACCCCACTCGCTTTAGATCTGTTCTGCTACTGACAGATTCAGAGACCACTCGTAAGGCATCAGAATGGTCCGACTTAGCCTGTCCGCTAGGATGTTGGACCATCCCGGAATGTGCGTTGCGATGAGAAAGCGACCGGTGGAGATCGCCCATTCCCACACTCTCATGGCCACGTGACAAAGGGAGTAAGATCTGGTCCCGCCCTGTTTGTTGTTGATTTACCAGACCACCGACATGTTGACTGACTGAATAGCAATCGTCCCTAGAGGAAGAAAGGCATGAAGGGCCTGCAACGCTAGAAGGGCCGGCCCTCATCTTTAAGACATTTATGTGCAAGCTGGTCTCTATGGGTACCACAGGCCTTGGACTGTCCTGCCCAAACAATGCCCCCCCACCCAAGTTGTGAGGCATCAGTGGTCACTGTGGCTTGGGCCGGGGCTGGAACAAAAGGTCATCCTTCCAAAATGTCCAAAGAGCACATCCACCATATGAGGGACGACCGACAGACTTGACTGAGTTGGATTGGATATGTCATTGGCAGTTCCAACGGGGACCACTGTGCAGCTAGAGTCCACTGTAGAATTCTCATGTGTAACCGAGCACATGGGAAAAGAGTTATGGTTACCACCAATGAGCCTAGGGCCCTCAACACCAATTCTGCTGTTGGGAGATAAGAGTGATAGATCAGAGAGACATGCATCCTCAGGTTTTGAACTCTCTCCGAGGTCAGAAAAATTTTGCACTGAAGAGTATCTATCCTGGCACCAATGTAGTCTATCACCTGTACCAGATCTAGGAGAGATTTGGATGCGTTGATTGTGATCCCCAAACGCAGGGCAAGAGTCAGGAAATAATCACTGGTTTGGGAGAGTAAACGCCTGGTGGGAGCAGTGAGGAGCCAATCATCCAGGTACGGATAGACCTGAATCCCCTGAAGCCTCAGGTGAACCGCTACCACTGCTATCACTTTGGTAAACACCCTGGGGCTGTGGTGAGACCAAAGGGTAGGGCTAGAAATTGGTAATGACGGACTCCTAGCCAGAAGCAGAGAAACCTCCTGCAGTTTCTGTGCATTTTTATGGGATAGAAAGCATCCTGGAGATCTAACAAGCACATCCAGCCGCTCTCCTGCAGGTATGGCATGATGGACTGTAAAGTGACCATCCGGAACTTCTCTTTGGCAACTGACAGGTTTAGGGTAGTGAGGTCCAGAATGGGCCTTATGTCCCCTGTTTTCTTTGGCACCAAAAAGAACCTGGAGTAGAAACCCGATACGGACTGATCTGGGGGACGGTTTCGATGGCTAGTTTTTCTAGCAGCTTGGAAATTTCCTGTGCTGCTGCCTCCCTTTGCGTGGGTGGTACATCCAGGAGATGTATGGGAGATTTTGGGGAACCCACGAAGGGGAGAGTGCATCCTCCGGATATGATTTGAAGCACCCAGTGGTCCACTGTTATAGACTCCCATGCCACTAGGTGCAAAGACAATCGTCCCTCGACTGCCTCCAGAGCAGAGCAGTCGGGCAACCCCTCAGGGTTGCTGTCCGGGTCTGTTCCAGAAAGGTTGTCGAGACCCAAAGATCTTTGGACCCTCCTCTGCCTCTGGGTCAGTGTCCTTTCTGCCTCTGGTGGAAGAAGAGGCCTGACTATCCCAGGAATACTGTGACTTCCGGAACCACAACTTATTTTGCCCTCTCTGGTTCCGGCAAAAGGACCTTTGAGGGTTAGAGAAGTGGATCCCGATGGCAGACAGTGTCTTCCCATCCTTCTCACTCTGGACTAATGTCTCCTTGAAAGTCCTACCAAACAGTGTAGAGCCATCATAAGGGGCAGTGGCAAAGGAAGCCATGAACGGTTCAGAAAATTGACATAACCTGAGCCAGGCGTTGCGCCTCATGGACATGCTGGACCCAGCTGCCCTAGATGCTCCTTCCGTAGCATGTGAAAGGAGTCACATGGACGTGTTAGATACTGCTTTTAAAGTGGCCATCCTTGCGAAGAATGAAGCCGTGTCCTCCTGCGACATGGACTTGGGGGGAGATTCCTCCAGCTCCTTTACTAGGTCGCGTTGAAGTCTGGTGACATGGGCCAAGTAGTTCAGCGCCCTAATCAAAAAGGCAGCTGAAGCGTAATCCCGCTTCCCTAGGCGGTCCATCATCCGTGACTCTCAGTCAGGAGGATGGACTGAGGAACGCTTCTGAGCAAGTTCCTTCTTAGTGGCTGCTGCTACCACCATGGTGTCTGAGGGAGCCCTTGTTCCAAGTTGGTCTGTCTATGGGGGGCTAAGGATATTATCCAGTCTTTTTGGGATAGGTTCTATGATTTCCAGTTCCTTCCATGCCTGCGAGGTGATCAGATCTACCAAAGGATCCACGGGGGACACACACTCAGGAAGTACATGAGCCCATGCCGAAAAGCCTCCAGGAACACGGACTCATCAGAAGAAGGTTTGGGGGCAGACCAACCTCCCCACTGGTGCAGGATTTCCATGATGTCTCCAAAGGAGACATCCTCGGGAGGTGACCTAGGGGATCCTTCTCCATCATCTAAGTCCATGTCCTCAGTGAGGGACTCGGGGGAGTCCAAGTGCCTCCTCTTGCATGTATGCTTGCAAGGTACCTCTCCGGTGGGGCTCTCCGAGAGGAGCTCACAAACCACTTGTTCTTCAGGGGGAACTGTCTGGGACTTTTCAAGCATGGGCTGTCCCTCTGGTAAAATGATGGGGACTGTAGACAGAGCCGAGGGGGTCTGGGAGGAGTCCACAGGGGCAAGTCAGGGATCTCGATCCAGCGGAGAGGACTCTTTCTACCATGCTGAATGCCAAAGGAGAGCGAACCTCCTGAGAAACCAATAAGAAGGCCGGTGTTCCCGGGTCCGATGAAAGAATCTGAGCTGGGCCTGAGATGGATGGAACTCCGAGGAGGGAAACCTGGCCCAACAAAGTCGAAGCCGAAGAAAAAGGTTCCACTCCCTCAGATCCGACACCCAAGCTCTGGCTCAGAGAGCATCTCGGATCCAAAATGCTCCAAGCAGCTGTTGGCATCGAGGAAGCAGGTACTGTCAGTGCCGATCCCCTGACCAAAGCCAACCTCGGATCAGAGTACTCTGAACCAGAAGGTCGGATCAGAGAAGGAGATATAGGTTGGAAAAAGGGAAGTGAGCTCCCCCCTCCTGAGGGAGGGGGGGGCTGGTAAGACCCCCATCTGGATCTGTGTACAGATAAATCACCTCATAATTTTATCCAGATCCATGTCAGACAATGACCGAGTGGACTGCGATGAGGCCATGGACTTCAACCTGGCGGGTCGGGGCACCGAGGCCCAAGAAGCTGGATTTGTCTCCTCTGGCTCCAGGGAGAACCTCGAATACTGGAGCTAAGGGGAGTCACGAATCCGTGGCGTCTTAGTAGGTGAAACAAGGTCCGGAGACCTCTTTCTCTTTTCCCTTGTTTTCGACTCTCTCTCCCTCTTTTCTGCTCCGCTACCACAGGCTTTGGTACAGGAGGAGTCCCAGCCTGGGAGGGGGGGAGAAGACAGTGGAAAAGAGGAAGGAGAGGCGGCCACAGCAGCTGCTGTGACCGAAGCCGGAGACGAATAAACAGAGTCTGAAGGAGGAGGAAGAAGGCCTTTGAGTGCCAACTTGGCCTTCCTATCTTTAAGGGTATGGGGGTTGAAGCCCGCACATATGCTACAGTCCACACTCAGGTGGGCAATGCCCAATCACAAAACACACAGAGTGTAGCCATCCGCTGGGGATAACTTATGGCCACACTCTGTGCAATGCTTGAAAACAAGCTTTTCAGCCATACTATTTAGCAGAAAGATAACCTAATAAAAACAGGCAGTTTCTTTCTAACTCACCACACTCGTATACAGAAAAACACTGAGGGGGTTGGGGAAGCTACAATCTACACAACAGTACAAACTACTCTAACTCACCTAAAACTCACTCAACACACCAAGCGATGGGAGGAGAAAGGGGACCTATGCTAACACTAATACACAAAAATCTGAAGAAAAAGTTTACTCACAGAGGTTTTACCCACTTGGCTAAGTTGGAGCTCAAGAAACACGATGCTAAAGCTATTCGCAGCAAACGAGATCTGGGGATGGAAGGCAGTGGCAGTGCATTATGGGTAAGGGGAGGAGTTTGGAGCTCAGAGTTGATGCTAACAAAAGTTGCCGGCTCAGATCCGATACGGATCCATAACCCACAGGTTGAAGACCAAATGAAGTAAACTACTTCTGATGAAGGGATAATGGCCTTGTAAAATAGGAAGTTAAACCTCCATCTGTACATCTGTAGTGCTCACTGTTACACTCATGTTCTGGAACCACTGAAGCAGAGACCTTTTTACAAAGACTGATAAATACTTGAGTGAAGGCTGCTAGAAGAAAGTCACCACAAAGAGGAAAACCTTGGTTCTCTGCAGTTTCTGGTGAGCTGCCAACACCTACACGTCTTGTGAACTCTTTTGGGGCGTGAGTAGAGTTTAAATGGCAGAAAAGAAAACTGAAAGTGACTGGATCTGACACAGGTGCACACAACTCTCCTGTACTCCTTGGCAACCATTCTATATAAACATCCTAAAGCATATCCAGTCTACTTCTAATAGTCAAGAAGAATGGACTATATTGTGCAACCCAGAATTTATTCTCTTGTAGAAACTAGTTTAGGATGCTTAAGTCTGAAATTGGCCTAATGTCCTTTGTTTTCTTTGGAGCCAATATAAACTGAGAATAATATTCAGACCCTTTCCACTCTTGTGGGACCTCTTGGAGTGCTTTACACCTCTGTTTAGAAACACTATTCTGCCTGCCACTGTTTGAAGGGGTAAGGTATATGGAAGAGGAAGTGTGTGTGACCAGGTTTTGGCTAGAAAAGTGTTAATGTTGCTTCTGCATATGAGGGTCCTTATCCACTTACTCTATGTGAAGGTAATCCAAGAACGCAAGTGAGGAATACTCAAACCCCCAACTCCATCCAAAGTGGGACAGTCAGGCTGTAGAACCTCTTGTTCTTTTGACTGTCTCTGTCTCTCTGGTGGTGTTCATGCTGGAAATTGCCATAGCCATGATGTCATTTGTCATGTGAAATCTTCCCCACTGTTGACTTTTTGCTAGACCATACTTGTCCTGAGAAGGTCCTTTGAGGAGTGACCAAATTTAAACCTGCAGCACTGAGAGTCTTCCTCCCTTTCTCCCTCGCACTCGTTCTTCCTGTCTTCATGTTTGGTTTTCACATTATGGCAGAAGTTGTTGACAACTTCAAAAGGAGCATTGGTGAATAATGCCTTGAGGTTGTCAGTAATTCACAATGCCAAAATACTATGCATGCCCGTGAACTGCAGTATCTCAAAGCAATCCTAGCCATCCCCAAAGACTGTTCTGTGAGCTAGTCTCATGGTGATGTTACAAACTGTAGAGTGCGGATGCATGTGACATTAAACTGTTTTCTGGATTACAGACAAGCAACTTATGTGCTACATAAACTAACGATATGAATACCTATTCCACAAAGCCTCACTTTAATGTATTATATGGAGTGTGTAGTTTAGTACTTCAATGGAAAATGTGTTGAACACACAAACCCACTTTCTGAAACAACCTATCATCCTGGACTACATAGGTTCATAGGTATGTACTAGGCTATCTGCCCTAGGGCATTTACAAGCCTAGCCAGAATGTGTTGGCTTTCGCCACCCTTTCAGGTTAGATTCCCGAGCACCTGTCCAGCAGGGCTAATGAAGTGACCCCGGGGGTAAATTTACGATTTCCCATCCATTCGTCAAGATTTCTCTTGAAGAGGGTCAGCGAGGGGCTCTGTCTAACATGGACTGGGATTTTATTCCAGAGCAAGGGAAGCCTTTGGGATATGACTCTATCCCTCCAGCATGTCCTGTTTATTGTTGTGCTAAGGTTAAAATCCCTGGAGTGTGTAGCTCTAATGGATTTGTTTTTCTTGAGATGGAGCATGTCTAACAATTCTGGGTTACACATGGCCTTGTATGTCAGGCAGAGATCGCCTCTGAGTAGGCGGTAGGCAATGGAGTAGAGTTGGAGTTTCTTAAGTCGTGCTGCATAGGGCATCTGTTTGAGTCCCACTATCCTCTTGGTGAGGTATTTCTGGGGTCTCTCCAGCTGTTGCAAGTGTCGAGTCAGGTACATCCCAAATGGGGCATTGTACTCAATTATGGGCCTAATAAGTGATGAGTAGAGGGTCACGATGACCTCTCTAGATCTTGATGTGAACCCTTTTGTGATTAGGTGGGCTATATAGAAGGTTTTTCTAACCACTTTGGCAATGTGATTGTCAAAGATGAGGTTACTATCTACTTGGGTCCCCAGGTCTCTAGTTACCTCTTCCGTACTTAGTGGATTCCCTCCTATGTTATAGTTTGTGGGTACTTTGTTTTTCCCAAAGGGGATGACTATGCATTTTTTGGCATTTAGCTTGAGGCCATGGTTCTGACACCAGGTATCCGTCTCCGTAAGGCCCTTCTGGAGGATGCTTGTGTCAGCCGGTTGGTCGATTATGGCTCCCAGTTTGCAGTCGTCTGCGAACTTGGTAAGCCATAGACCTCCTATGTTTGCCTGTACTTCAGAGAAGTATATACTGAACAAGAGAGGTCCCAGGACTGAGGCCTGTTAGGGTGATTTAGGGGGATGAACCATAGAAACTTTATAAAGGGGCAGCCATGACAATGGAGAATGTCAAGAGAGTCTGACTGGCACTCCCAGCCCTTGGTGAGGTCACAGGGTCATATCTGGTCTCCTTCAGATAGGTATCACAACATTTAGCTCTTGACACACACCCCTACCATTGTGTCTACAGATGGCACCATCCAAGAAAATGATCATGACAGAGTGAAAAGCACCTTGCAGGATTTCCTCTGATAGAGCTACTGGGCTGAATGATCATTGGCACATTTCTCTCTCTCATCAAATCCAAAATTTTCCCAAATCTAGGATCATCTACAAGGAAAGTTGGGAATGTCCTTCATCCACATTGCAATTGTACAATATAGGACTCTAAGGAGTAAACTAGGTGCTTCCTTTTTCACTTCCTCTTGTTTGGAATATCCAGAGTAGAATATGCAGAATGATGAAAAGACTCTATACACAGTGCCTATACTGCTGAGGAGTTCTCACCCCTCTGTTCTGCCATAAATGAAAAGAGAGGGCTAATGTCAAAGATCTATGGGCATTTCAGGTAAAGGCTAATAATGGGGCATGATCTAGGGACCATCTGCTAGAAAGAATGACTGCATCTTCATCCTTTCAGTGCACATCAACACAGACAAAGCCAGCCTCAAAGGAATGGAGGAGGTTAACTGCCTCAACACTGAAAGAATCAATGTTAAGACCCGAACCCAGCACCAAATATGTCACCTATATGGAAGCCAGCTCAAGAGCTTTAACATCAATGAGTCTGGCACTGAGAATGATTCTGATGTCATTTGTGACATGGTCAGTGCTGAGAAGTCAATCCCATCATCATAGATGCATTTGGTGTTGAACATGTCAGTAGATGGTCTCACTGACATTATTTATGTAGTTTAACTAGGTAGGTAAGATGATGTTTCATCCTTTCAGTTACCTCCTGAGCCACATATCAAGGACAGCAATTACAGCAGAATAGTACAAATACTAGATGCACACAAGTAAAATTATAAACATAAGACTATAGAAGCTCTCAGCACCATACCTTTCAACCGTACCAAAATTCTTGGTAAATACTGGTTTTGAGGGCAAAATATTGGGGTGACACAAATTCCCTAGTGGCCCCTTTAATTTCCGAATTTCCTGGGTTTTGTTTTTTTTTTTAATCTCCTGATGCCATCACGTGCAGGGTGTGCACGATGATGCCAGCGGTGGTTAGGCAGTTGTTCTCAGCTCATCTTTTTTCCCCGGGCCCCGGCTTCTCTTCCAGTTCCAGGTAAATACTGTAAAGTAATAGGCTTAACTATATATGTGCGAGAGAAACGTTGCACACTTATTTACTTAAAGGCTGTAGGCTTCCTCCTCCAAAACATGTAAATTAAACTTGTATTATATTGTATGTAGACATTGTAGAGTCGAGAGAATGTGTGATGCACTTATTTCCTAAACGGCTGTTACTGTATGCGCTTTCTTTTATTATGGGTGCTTTACGAAGCAGTAAGAACTTTTTTAGAACTATTTCCATCTAAGGTAATGCCTGCTTAAAAATGATAGGATAAACAATGACATGAGGCATGCCTATGGCAAGTGGTGGCCTATAAAATATAAATTCCGGGGACTTTTACGTGATTGTTAAACAAAGCGCAAGTTGCAACTCAGAGAAGAATAAGTGTCGGGTTCGTTTTAACACCAAAACAACTGCATTTATCGGAAACACTAAATGTCACACTGACTTGTTCAATGTATACATTATTTTACGATCTTGTGTGTATCACCCACGCCAGTATTCTTGAGAAACGGCAGCTGTAGGCTTCCTCTAGTTCTCCTCCTAAACTTATAAGTGTGTGCGACTTTCTGAGAACTGCTGCAGGCATTTACATTTAGAGAAACATATTTTCGGCATTTGTGTAAGCATCCTGTGCTGTTATTTCTACTAAATCAGCAACAGCAGGTCAGCAGCCTCCATATACAGATTTGAGTCATGTTAGACCTCTATAAATTCAAAAAGCAGTGACCGCTGTAAAGAAATAGCTTCCCAGAAGTTACAGTTATGATTACTTCGGATTTCCACATGCCCAGAACATATATGAATGTTTGATAAGCACCTTAACATATATGTAATATCGTATGGGAAAATAGTGTTTTTGGCTTGTGCCTATGTTACTGCCTTAATACCTTTTCTTAACAGCATATTTCCACAAAATATTAGTATGTTTTCTAGAACTGTTGATTTTGTTGTTTAGATAATTTTTATGCATTCTTGTTCTTTTTGAGTGATTATGAAAAAAGAGAAGTCCAGCTATTCTGTAGGGCAATTAGGCTTAGCAGAGGTGAAAACACAATTTTTCTAAATCTAGCTGCAACGTGAGACTTCAGTCTCAGCACAGTTCATGTTGTGTGGCAAGCTACAATTCAACATGTATAACACACTACCATTATGACTGCTGCTATTTTTGAAGTGAACTTTTCTGTCATTAAACATGCCAGCATGATCACTTGCAAGTATGTATTTCTGCAAAAACAACTATGCCTAAACTTGGTTGAATGGTATTCAGAGTATGAGTAACTGGCAAAAATAAAGACGGAAAGCCTTTTCTGTAATTAAATGCACTCTGCAGCTATGATTAGTTAAGAGTGCTACAAAATTATATTAACACCTATTGTTTTTTATGAGGCAAAAGATATTATTACTTTCAAAAGTAGTTGCATTTGAAAAAAAAAAAGGCAATGTTTAAGTATTAGCAGATAAGAGAATTTGTGCTAATATGCCATACCAACATACTTCAGAAATGAATATCTGAACAATTTACACATAAACTAAGTGCCCTCTTTTACATTACTATGGCCAGTATACATAGTGTGATAGAGAAATGGCAGGAGTGTGATTACATTTTAGAGAAACTTTCATAGGTGCTGCTACTGCTTCTGGCTTTTACATTTGGAGAAACGGTATTTGTGTGTGACAGAGAAATGGCAGGAAGGTTTTTACATTTAGAGAAACTTTTTGGCATTTGTCTGTGACAGAAATGGCAGGAGTGTGATTAGCTACAGGCTGCAGCCAGTACTTTTGAGAAACGGCAGCTGCAGGCTTCCTCCTCCTCCTAAATTTATATGTATGAGAGAACGGCTGCAGGCTTTTACATTTATAGAAACAGAAGGCATTTGGTGTGATGCAGAAATGGCAGGAGAATAACTAACGTGCTTTGACTTAATGGCACACATTCTGGCACTACTGCTTTAACTGTGTGTGTGTGTGTGTGTGTGTGTGTGTGTGTGTGTGTGTGTGTGTGTGTGTGTGTGTGTGTGTGTGTGTGTGATTAACGTGCTTTAATGGCAGGAGAATAACTGTGATTAACATGCTTTGACTTAATGGCAGGCATTCTGGCATTACTGCTTTAACTTAATGGCAGGCATTCTGGCATTACTGCTTTAACTGCGTGTAATTAATGTGCTTTTGACTTAATGGCAGGCATTTGTGTGTGTGTGTGTGTGTGTGTAGCAACTTTTTGAAGATTGTACAAGCGATGTTTAAAATATGTCCCTGGTACTGGGCTTTTGTCCCCCCTCCCCCAATACATTGGCTTTTTCCAGATTTCTTGTGCTGCATAGTTCTTCAGGGGGAGAGAAATTTCATGCTGCTTATGCCAAGTCTGTTTGTCTTGTTAGTAGCACAACAGGTAGAATACTTGCTTTTGATGCAAAGAAGGCTGTGGGTTCTACTCCCACAGTATGCAGATGGATTGTTGATACTGTACTGTGTCGTACTTGAATAGGGGTCGATACTTCAGTTCTGAGAATGTCCTCTTTGGTGGAGAGACCAGTAACTATGAATCTGTTATCAGTCCATTCCCTACTGCAGTATAACTAGCTTATCGTTTTTTTAATGTAACATAGGCAATTTATTCCTTAAACCAACAGGCACTTTATTTATAGATGAAACAAAGAAATATTAAGTTGTTTGCTAGCAGCAACCTTCATTAGTTACTGATCTCTTTAATGTAGTATTATTTAGATGACTTCTGCAGAGATTGTGCATATTTACTGATACTGGTGGATTGTAGAAGTTTGAGACTGAGTAGACTTTTATGATGGAAATTTTCTAAATTGGGGAGTTTTGTTATTATTGGTTCATGCATTTTGTTTCATTGCTTACTGGAAAAATGTTCAGAACAATAAATGTAAAACGTGCTCTAACAAGTGTGCTGTATTATACAAGGAATATAATAAAGTCAGGAAGGTATATTGAAGAATACATGTATTTTTCTTGTTCTGTGTGCAAGGGGCCTATGATTTGAAAACAGCCCAAAGGTAATCTTTATCCACCACTGGCCAGCTGCATTTTCTTTGGGTGTGGTGTGGGTTTCAATGCTGTTTCAATGAATGTGAGTTTCAAGGGCAGAGAAGTTTTAATGCTAAGTCTGTTTTCATTGTGAGACAATATTGCTTTGTTTAGCAGATATCTATTAGTGTTTGTGCATTGTGCTATAAAATGTAAACATAAAATCCATATAATCATTGTAGAAGTAAAGCAGTATGCACATTAGTGTTTATGGTAAATAGGGTGAAATAGCCAGGTAATGGGACATTGGAATGGCTGCAGGGGGACTCTGGTGCCATATTTTGGTTGTCTGTTCTTCAGTTTGCGTTTGAAATTTGGCATCCCACAATTCCATTGGAGTGGGCGGAGTTACATAATTATGCATGCAAATGTTATGTTAATCGGCATACAGATTTGTACCTATTTGTCATGGGCCTTGTCCAGATTTTTGATGTTTCCAGGTTGAGAGGTATGCAGTCAGCACTGATGGAGGAGCTTGTAGTAGGAACATGAATCTGGCACCAAATGGGAAGACATTCAGGAGTTCTCAAAGGTAGATGGGGAAAAAGCTACTATATGTAGCCACCTTAGAACATGAAACATGAGAAACTCATTGATGAAATACTGCTAGGAAATGCACACTGGAACTAGTAGAAGCAATTCTGACAAGATTTTGGTTTTGGTTATTTTAATAACAAAAAAATTTAGGTTTTAATATTCTGGAATGACCAAGAAAGTGTGTTTCTTTAAAACTTTGGATATACACTGATCATTAGTGAGAAGTGTTTAAGTTTATAACTTTTACACTTTCCTTAGAAAACTACTAATCTCACAAGTCAGTATTAATAAAGTGGGCCACTGGCCACCATTCCCAAAGCAACCTACAGGATTCCACAACTCCTCCCAATCATCTTACACCCACCTACTTCTATTTACTTCCTTTCCTAGCAATGGATCAATACCTCTCCTCCTCTTCCCAATTTTTCATAACAATCTCCACCTGGCGTCCACTTAATTTCTGCCACCTTTTCTTATGTCTGTTGTCAATCTTTCCATCCTACTCAACCTAACCATTTTTCCACCTACTTCTTATTTCTTCTTAATCCATGTACAATTGGTCCTGTCTCATTCTAGAAACTTAGTGTCTTCCTTTTAACCTACTGCACCATTAACTACAACTCCCCCATTCAATTTCAAAATTATATCAGTGTTTTTGAACAACATACTGGCTACAATTAAATGGAGAAAAATATAACATGGAATACAATCAAACTGAAAAAAATTGCATAAAGCAAAAGAACAGAAAACAAAAAAAGGATTATAAAATAGAAGTAAAGTTAAGTGCATATGATACAACCCATCAGTGACTTAAAATCATTGTCATCAAATTATACCAGTTGAGAACTCAGGGCACACCATCAAAGGTCATTTGAAAAATAAATATTTCAAGCAACCTGTAGAAGTTGTCCACATCCTGACACTCCCACAGACACTAAGGTAGTAAGATAAAAATATGAGGTGCCTGAGAGGTGAATAATTAGGAAACTGACTGCAACACCCAACAGGTGCAGTAAGGCACCACCAGCTCTTTCAGGTAAGAAGAACCAAAGTCATGAAATGAGAAATGGGCTAATAACAAGACCTTGAAAGCAATTCTGAAATAAACTGGAAACCACTGCAGGCAATACAGAACATGTAAAATATGTTGGCAATGTGAAATGCCAGTCAATAATTTGGCTGCAGAGTTCTGCACTAGCTGCAAATGGTCCAGCTTGGTGTCAGTAAGCCCCAGATAGAGATCACTGCAATAATTTGGGCAAAGTAACTCCAAGGCATGGAGAAATCTTCAGGTAATGGGTGTTTGATCCTGAAGGTGTTGTTGTTTCATTGTATTATAATTAAAGAAACTAGAATGAATTCAAAATACATTTATCAGCCAGATATCTGGATTCAACCAAATGGATATAGGAAAATATCAGAACTATACTCTTTTGGGTATAGGCTTCTAACAGCAAACATAATTTTGTTTTTTAAATGTTTAAAAATGAGATCTTAGCATCTGCTTTGGGGTGTACCCTTTTCTAATCATAAAGCTAATACTAATAGCAGCAAATTGCTTGTTACACCCTGTGACGACTGGGGAGAGATGGGCGAAGGCTGCCAGCCTAGTCAAATAGAATTTGATACATAATTCTATCAACTGTATAAATAAATGTAGAATACAGGCTTGTGTTTTTAAATGTAAGAAAACACTGTAAAATGTGAACTTCAAGATTGTTGCAACATTGCCATCTGCTGTAAGGAAAACCAAGCCAAGTATTAAGTTGAAACGACCTTATGAATCTCTTTAATGTTAGAATTCGGCTCCAGGGCGGCTGGATGAAGATTTCATGCCCATTGTTTTAAGGCTAAAGTTTATGACCAGAATTTAGATGTGGAATGGGCTTTATTGCTCTGGTTTCTTTTTAGAATATACATGTGAAATGTTTTCTATTGTTGTAAGTTTCTGTGCAGGGCAGGTGTTAGATTGCTAAATAATGCAGTTTGTGGCCTGAGAACTCAGACCAGGTGTTAAGATGATGCAATATGAATACTGGGAAAACCTAAGTGTCAAAAATGATGTAATTTGGGATGGCATTAGAGACATGTTTGTTAGTAATGTTTAAATAGTATTTCTCACATGAGACTGGAAGCATTTTGACTTTGGACATCAAACTTATCAGCACTCTTCCTTGTGCTCACATGTAAGTTTTAGCAAGGTGATTTCTTGTAGGAATAGTTAAAGCTAGTAAAGATTAATTAGGTATTTTTCTTTGAAATCAGACCTGTCCTACTGTATTATTTGAAGTTTCTGTGTGATCTCTGAACTCTTAGATATCTCTGTGGTGTAGTAGTTTTGTCTTGTGTTTTAATTATTTATTATTAGATATTTTTAAAACCTTCTACCTCTGGCTGATTTGTGTAGAGATAAGCTCTAGAATACATTGCATATTTATAGAGGTTATTGTAATAGGCCACTCTAAAGTAAGCCTTGACTGTTAGTCATACTACCATTGGATATTAATATTGCACAGTAATAATTGGACACACTTTTAAGGACCTTTTAGTAGCTGATATTATTAACTGGGTGGTGGCAGTAATTACTACTATATAGTCTGGGTAAAGGGACACAGTTGGAGAATCTGTGTCAGCCTTTCCCAGGAGTGTCTGTGAAGTTGTATAAATACTTATCTCAAAGTGTGTGTGTGTTGCGTCAGCTACTTGGCAGGGACATGAAGCACTGGTTGGACAGAGAGGGTACTGGAGAGGTTTTTAGCTTGCCCAGTTAGGCTGAGACCTGGACCCTATAGCTGTGCCAGTGGGGAGTCTTATTTGGGACCTGGTGAGCAAGGGAGCAACCAGCCCCAGACTGACTGTGTTCTCTGTGTGCACTTAAGGGAAAATGTACTTTACTGTGTGCATTAATTATCCTTCCCTCTCTTCTATGAGACTACCTCCCTGGTGTTAGTGGGGAGGATTGAGGCTCCTTGATTGCTGAGCCAGGGCACGGTCGTCACATGCCCCACGAAGGTAGATCATCAGTTAAGGGCTCTTATTTTCATCAGAGAGCTTGGAGATTATGGAACTCCTTTACTAATGTAGATAAAAGTTGCTGAGACCTTGGTGCTCAAGAGTTTAGTAGACAAATAGTTCAAGGATCATGTATATAGTTCAGGACTATAGCTTTGCAAACTCTTAAACAGCCTAAATTGTTTCTGAATTTGGGTTACATTATACTGACCATTGAATTGAAGCAATGGAAACAGGAAGATTTCACTCTGGCAGACAGCTGGCCCTGGATTATTAGTTGAAAGTCCAGGATCACACCTAAATTACACATCTTATTCACAAGTTCAAGCCTATTTCCCCCATATAAGATCTAATTAAAAAGTAAGTGAGCAGATGGCACACTCAGGGAACCATGACCTGCCATGGCCTCAGTTCAGGAAGTGTTCAGCTTAGTCATATTTGAATGGTCTAGAGGTCATTAGAAATGATGGATTATGTTTTCTTCCTATGGAAAGGAGAGATAATTTTGGGTATTATAAGCATAACAATGAAATGCTAAAGTTAAGCCCTTAGGCACTCGGCAGTTATGAGGGTATGAGGATGAGATATAAATAGTTGAACAAGTTTTCAGAGTATGGTCAGCATAGTAGGACGTAAAGCAGTCTAAGACTATGGAGAAGATATCACATTAAGTTGGTTAAGTGCTCAGGAAGAATGCCAAGGACTACGTTATCACAAGCAGTCGAGATCTAGGAGGACAAGGTCATAACAGTACCACTAGTTTCAAGCCATAAGCAAATCAATGATTACCGGAATAGCAGATGTCTCAGTACTATGGTAAGTGAAAAACCCAGGCTGAAAAAGATCCATGAGGCCATTGGCTGTAAGACAGGACACAAAATGACTTTCTGGATAACCTTACACAAAAATGGATGGTTATAGATAGGACAATAGTTATCAAAATTATTACAATCCAAAGGTGGTTACTTGAGGTTAGGGGGCAAAGAGGGTTTTCTCCAAGGCAGAAGAAAAAACCCAGACCTCAGTGAGGAAGCTAAACTTTAAAATATCAATGGACACAGAGGTATCAGGACTGTCCAGAACTAGCAAAGACTTACAAGGGTCCAATCTGTAACTTATATGCCTCTTATCCGATTTAAGAGACAAAAGCTAATCATAATCACGAACGTCAAATATTACCAAGATGCTAAACAATGATAAATATAAAGCCTCAGGAGTCAAACATCAGTAAAGAGAATCTGATGGTGGCAAACCTGTCAATGAAAACACAAGCAGTAGACTTACATTTTTGTCAGATATGAGAAATAAGGCAGGCTGACTTGCATCTTACGAGTACAAAGATATGTCTTAAATGGATACTACAAACTCACAGTCTATCAAAAGAACAGTGTGAATTCTTAAATGCAGAAAAGCTCAAATGAATAATAATGTTCAGGGTTCCAAAACACATAAAGATATCAATGGACCACTTACCAGGTTCCCTCCTCCCTGTCTCTTACACTATCCAGTAGCTTATCTCTACATAAGTTATGCTGGTGCCCTCTACCCTAACCATAATACTCCTTTTCCTAACCTACTCTGTATCTTTTCACTGTACAAAAACAGCAAAATCAACAACTATAACATCTACCTGCATCCAGTGCCAGACCAATAACAGGTATTACTGAAATATCCCCCTGCTTATATAACATAGTACCTCTTTCTCTATTTTAAATTGAAAATACTTAAAACATACCTACCTAACCAATAAACAAATAAATAACATTCCAACCCATTAAACAAATTTATAAACAACTACTATATTTCAAACATCTCTCAGTGCAGAGATATCCGCCCTAACCCAGGTCCAGCTCAGCCTCCAATTAGCATATCCCCTTCAAAAAGTCTGAAGCTTGTTACAGTAAGTCCTTTTAGTACACATAATAAAATAGCAGACTTTCATGCCTGGATAACTCACTATACACCAGACATAATAGCTGCCACAGAAGCCTGGCTCAACATACAAGACTTAAAGATTCTTCCCCATGACTACAGTGTAATCAGAGTACATAGAAAAAAAGCAGCCGGTGGACTATCCCTCTTCTAGCATAACTCTTACACTCTGACGCCTTTCTCAAATACCATACCAAAATTTGCAAACACAGAAATTCTTGTAACCTTCCTATAAATGATTAAAACAAAAAAACATATGTGTTGTAGTACCTTACATCACTCCAGGAAACAATATACCCATTCCAGAACATATTTGGTTATGGATATCAAATACTTTTATCATATTAAGAGATGTTAATATAAACTGGCTTAACTTAACCTCTAACTTCCCAACGAATACTATGAATCTGTTTAATTTTACTCAACTTGTTAATTCACCAATTTGATATAAAACTAACAAACTAGGGCTCCATCCTTCATGGGATTCTAGTCTCCAAATCTAGTAAAATCATTAAAACTGGAGCATTCTCAAACACTTAAGTGACCACCTACCAGCTCTTGGCTATAGAGTTATTTTTTCATATGGCCAAATAATAAACAACAGACATTCAATGATTTATTATCAGGAATGGAATGGTCCACAGCAAAACCCCTCTCTTTAGATGAAGCAGTAAATTATTTCAATTCAATATTTTAAATACCATCAACAGCTTAGCTCCTCTCCACACACAAATAACAAAGCCAGTCAGTCTCCACAGCTTTCAAAGCTGGGTAAACACTTTATGATTACCAGGGACATGGCTTAGAAAACTTGGTGAAACACAAAACCAATACAAACTTATAAATCTTCAGACAACTGTGTAACCAAGTAAAAAAAAAACACATCATTCAAGACAAAAAGGAATATTATGCACTCTTACAGAACAATCACATGCATTCCAAACAATTCTGGTCTTCAATACATTCAATACTTAACCCAGGATCTAAAAAACAATCCAGTCCATCTCCTGACATCAGACCCCTTCAAACTGTATATATGTTCAATACCCACTTTATTGAAAGTATATCCAACTTAACCACATACACTGTACACCCTCCCTAACTAACCAACAGCAATCATTTAAACGGCAAGCTCCCTGTCACCATATCTATCGAACAAAGCTTGGGATCCCTAAGGCTCTATTCTTGGTCTCTTCTTCTTTAATACTGTTATAATTAATCTTTACACTTCTTCTTGTAAAGGCTCTCTAATTCAATATGCAGATGATTCCTCCATCATCTGCTTTTCAAGCAGTCTGTCACACCTTCAACAAATCACCAAAGAAGCTTTTTCTTCTACTGAATCTTGGCTTACCAGTGCTCAGCTTTTACACAGTCCTAAGAAAACATCTTCTCTTTATGCCTAAGACTTTTACATTAGGTAAAAACAATTTCAAAATTCTCTGCAGGGATACCCCAGTAACTGAAACAGTCCCACATACTAAGCTATTAGGAGTCATAAAAGATGAAAATCTAAAATTTGATCTTCATATAGAGAATACTTGGGAAAAAAAATCTGAAACTTGGTATGCTATTCAGGCATAAACACTTGGTAACTAAACCTACCAGAACTGCCCATGCCACTAAACATCTCCTGTCCTCACTACATTATGGAGCTCCAAAGCTCACCAACTTACAGTGCTCAGTAATAGCTAAACTTAATTAAATTTCAATAAAATTGCAAAGTATGCTACTAACATATCACACTACACCCATCACTGCACAACTCCTCAGTCTCTTAAATGACTAGAGTTTCCCCATCATTTGACTTTCTTACAACTGATTTCAACCCACAGCATTGTTCAAAAACTAGCAGCCTGTCCCAAACTTAGCACCAACATCCACTCATATCTCCAAAAAAGACCTCTTTGTTCAGCAGATAATCAACTCATTTCAATTCATAAACCAAACAGAGCAAGTGCACAAAGTCTCTATTCCTATAGTATAGTAAGGGGGGTGTGGGGGTACTGCCCCCCACACAGTTTGGATAATATATTATGTTCAGAAAAGAGTAACTTATTGGAATTGCAATCGATGTATATAGTTCAAAATATTTAAAATAGGTGGGGGGCGGTGCCCACCACCACCTTGCTATATATACTAACTCCAGGGTCGCATTACCATGGGGAAAATGCCATATACAACTTTCAGTGAATTGTGTTTTCAGTGAATTGAGCTTTCAGTGAAATGTGCTTTCAGTGATTAGTCCTAGACCCATCATACCATGGGTTTTATGAAATTCAAACAGGAAGTAACACTGATTTCTCAGAATGAGCAAAATTTCAGTCATTTAAAATGTTATAAGAGAATGCACGGTTTCACTTGATTTGACAGACATGCAAAGATTTGACAGTGCACTAAGGGGTCATGCAATGTGCTGCATAAGATAGAATATCTATGAGTCTTGTCTAGAATTTTACAGGACTATCTTGAAACAAGAGACAGATACTGGCATTTGTTGTCAGGGAGAAATTTCATGGTTATGAGTGTTTATGTGTCTGACTTTATGTAAGCACATGCGACCATTTTCACTTATAAGTACTGAAGAGGGGAAAAACATAATTTTTCTTCTAAAAATCAATTCATAGGATGAAAAAACTGCCAGCTTTTGAAATCTGAAAACTTGCTATAATAGTGAAAGTGCTTCTTTACTTCTGAAGACAAGGACCCTTTTGTTACCTATTGCAATACCTACAGCTCATACAACTGTTTTTTTTTTAATACTTTAGTTTCCTTGTCATCAATATATGGACTGGTGGAATAGCAATTTGAGTCCATTAATAAGATGGGTGTCTCAGCATGCATCTCTCACTTCAATGCTAGAGAAAAAAACATATCTGGTCTTGAAAAGTCCATCCAACTAGTAATACTTAGTAAAGTAGTAGACAGATGACATGTTTTGTAGACATAAGGTGCCAAGATGTTTCTATTAGTATTGCTATCAGAGGGAAGGAGGGAATGCATCAACATAAGTAATGTAGCAGCCAGTCCACATAGTGCCACACTGCAAGTTTAAAAACTGCTGCAATATTTAGTAAAAAAGCAACTTTGCTGCTTTTATTGTACTTTGTGTAATTTTTTTAAAAGATTTCATTAACATTACATATTCCATAATGTCATGGGGTACACATTTAACTGACTTTCACTTATTGCGTGTCCATATTGTAATGTTAAGCTTCATATTTTGCTCTTTTGCATAAAACTGCCTATTACTGGAGCTTTTCCCCACAGCCCTCTACTGAGAAGGGGCTACCACAGTCCAACTGAGCTACCCAAGTTGGAAAAATGAGGGAGTTTGCAGTGAGTTGCCTTGTATTCTGACAGCAGTGGAAATGAGATGATGTGGCAGTTGTATTTAATCATGTGATCAAAATAAAACATATGAGGTATAAGATCAGAGCCATACGAATGGTTGCAATTGATTGTCGCATGTATGTATTTGGAGGGGTAAAAAATTACTCTGACCAACAGTTATTTTTATTTCATTACATAATATCTGAGGTATATTCAGCCAATTAAGTTGTTTTGCTTGCTGGGTACAGGGGTTGTCTGTGGATGAAAGTGACTGACACTGTTGTCATTTGTTCAGACTAAGCAGTTATTATTCTGGCTTTGAAGAAGTAGTGTGCATCATTTGTTTTCACTTTTGATCACAGCTGAACAGCAGCATTATACTCAGTAAGTGGCTGTCTGCTGCAGTCTGGGCAGGATGTGTGTGATAGCAACCGATGACACTGGCAGAGTGTTGCTATCTAACAGCACTTGGTTCTCCTGTTGAATTTTTGACTATTCATTCCTTCTGTGTGGAGTCTGCATGTACTCTCTCTGTCTGTGTGGATTTCATCCATGTGCTTTTGTTTGCTCTCCCAAACACTCAGCTGTATAATATACATCGCTGGCTTACTTTTTTCTTTTACTTTTCATCCCAATGTAACACCAGACTGGTACATAGAAGATGACTATGTCTTTTTGTAAGGGTAAGGAGGCAGCACCATTTCCTGATAGGATTTACATATCTCCTTGCATTTATGTCTTCTCAGTTTATTGGGAAACTATTATTTTATTAACTTTGAACATTAAGCTTAAGACACCACTTATTGTTAATTGGAAGACCAAATAAGATTTACTGATTTCCTTAGTCCTGATTTTTTTGTTTAGGCCACCATTATTAAATCAACCATCTGTTAAAAAAAAGTTCTAAGATGCACCTCAGAGCATCCAGAGCTCTATGACATCTGGAGGAGTAGCAGGCCCCAGCCGTTGGCTTAACTGCGCTACTTCCTCCAGACTCAAAATTACAGTACAGTCTTGGTCAGTTATAGAGTTTTAAAGGTTTGGAGGAGCTAAAAAGTAAGACAAAGTATGAAAACTCAAGAAATAAGTAATCTTTGTGATAGTGCAGTGCCTGGATGAGGGGAAATGGGGAAGCGCAGGGGAGACTAGTCCGTAACAGAGGGTCCCATGGAGTCCTTTGTCTAGTACTCCATTTTAACCAAAGCTGGTCTTGTTGATTACAGCAAAACATGAGTTTGTATACAGGCAGTGAAGTGGCTATAACGAATAGGTATATAGTGAAGCAGTTTATGGTTGAAAGCGAATGACCCCTATCTGTTGTTTGATCACAAGCAATGGTTATTGACCTGCTGTACCTGGACCTACCCTGCAGGCCTACCTTGCTTTAAACTGGAGTATACAGCACTGGCACACTGCAAAACCTAAAAAAAAAAAAATTCTAAGCTTGTTTCCTGTATTTCCTGTGGGTAGTCCAGTCTGGATATAGATTTGCTGTGTCCAGGACTATTTGTAGGCTTCTAAGCCTTTCTGTGTTGGAGGGAAGCCTTCTAGCTTAATTTTGTTTCTTAGAACTAGCCAGTTTTTTTGTTTCAGCACTCAAGTCTGTTTCTTTGAGCTCATCACTTGTTCAGAACTTGTTGTAAGCACTAAACAAGCTACAAATTACTCCAGCATTCAACTTTCCTCACTGTCTAGAGGAAAACAGTTTCTAGTACTTAACAAATAAGCACCTATCCAGGCATGTCTAAGGGTCAGCCCCCGGTGTTTTCTCCTGTCTACCTGATGAATCTGGGCATCTTGGGGCAATGCAGTAATTGCCTCATGTACACAGACAACCCTCTCCTCCTACCACCCAACACTACAACCTGTGAGAGATGCACTTATATAGCCAAACTGGAAGCAAAGCTCTCTTCTCCCAAGACTGGACTAGACAGTCAAGAGGAGAAAGTAAACACTTGTACCACACCACACTCAACACATAGTCCCTCAAAACCTACACCACCAAAACACACACATAGAAACACAAAACACACACCTACATTAGCGGAGGCTCTCAGTAAAAACCTGCCCAAGCAACAGGGACCTCCAAAGCAGAAACACAAGCAACCTCCACCCCCCAACACAACCCAAATGACACACAGCCCACAAACTCAGTGTGCCACTCAACCACAGCCCATAAGGCATAACAACGTACCCAACACTCTAACCATAGGTGACTCTATAGTCAGAGCACACTGATGTTCCACTCACCAGGCTAAACAAGAAGAAAGTTACTGTTAGCTGCCTGTCAGGTGCCAGGATCCGCCACATAACGCAAGCACTCAGGTCACTCCACAACAAGTACAAATATGACTCTGTCATTGTCCGTGTTGGTGTGAATGACCTGAGATGTACCTCCTTGGACTACATGAAAAGGGACATGGAGGAGCTCTCCGATCTTGTGCCCAGGCAGGTATGAGCCTAGCCCTGAGTAGCATCCTGCCATCACCCAGAATGATACCACAGTACAAGGACAAAATGATTGACTTCAACAATTGGTTAAGTTTCTGGTGTCATTCTAAGGGGATCCAGTATCTGTCTGCCTGGGATGACACGATCGACAAACCAGGATGCTTTGCCAGAGATGGCCTTCACCTGTCGCCCCTGGGATTCCGGATACTGGCTAAGGCTCTAGCCACCCCTATAGTGCCTTTTTTAGGCAAGGTTCAAATGAAAAATTCACCACCCTAACAGGTATAGGCAAGAAGAATCTGAGGGTATTGCTACTCAATGCTAGAAGTCTAAACCTCAAAATGCAATCACTCGAGGCACTACTTAAAATGGAGAACATCGACATCTGTGCAGTGACAGAGACCTGGTTCAAGGCTCCTGAGAGTACCCCTGCATTACCAGGATATAATTCATACCACACCTTTTGGCCACCTAACCTGGACCGAAACACTAAAGGCGGGGTGTGAACATATTCATTAAGGATATCCACACCTCCAGGCTAGTTGCTCAGCATAATGCATCTGAGATTATCCAAGTGCAACTAACTCTGGGCAAGACCGCAATCCAAATTGTAGCTTGCTACAGATCCCCCACCATGCCCCAGGACTCCCACTCCTCATTTCTTGATACACCGGAAAATATTATGGTACAACCTAACACCCTAATAATGGGAGATTTCAACTACCCTACAAAAAAACTGGGAAAACTACTCGTGTACCAACTCTTGTGCTCAACGTTTTCTGGAATTCATAAGTTCCAATGCCATGGATCAACTTATCCACACCGCCACCAGGGGCAGCAATATCCTAGACCTGGTTATTACCACCATGGGCAACCAGTACTCCACACCAGAGGTCAATTCCTCGTTGGTCAGATTTGACTACAAGCTAATCACCCTAGACATCCACATCCCTCCCCCACCCCCTTTCAGGGAAACCACAGTAAAAAAGTTCTCCAAAGCCAACTTCACGCTTCTTAAGACAGAAGTGGCAAACCTCACGACATGCATGCTGATGGACAACAGAGGTATGACTGCTGAATCCTAAACAAATGCACTTTATAAGCACTTACACGAGTGCATGGATCGTGCAATCCCTAACAGAACCAAGATGCTATCCTCCAAAAAAAGGAAGCCAATATGGTGGTCCCCTGCCATAAATAAACTGTACAACAGAAGAAAGAAACTGTTGCAAAAAAAAGAGTAAAATCCCATGATTGGAGAAACTCCCTGGTCAGCCTCAGTAAGAAGCTGAGATCCCTCATAAAATCTTCCAAAGCTAGTTATGAAAACAAAATCACCACTGACTCTAGAGACAACCACAAAGCATTCTATAGTTATGTCAAGAATCTCAATGGCAACACTCAGATCTGCTCTGAGTTACAGCACAATGGCACTAAATATACAGAACCAACGGATATTGCCAACATCCTGGCAGATAGGTTCAGCGCTAACTTTACCCTCCTGTCATCCCCTAAAGGGCCCATCTCTATACCAGAAGAATGCAAAGTTCCTGTAATCAAGGCTGCACAGGTAAAAAAAAACACACTATCCAAAGCCAAGAACACAGCATCCATGAGACCTGACAATATCCCTTTTGGTAAAAACTCTGTACCCATGAACTACCACATAGGCGGTAGTCTACTTAATACTGAAAGTGTGATAAGAGACCTTGGGACATAGGTGGACAGTAGTCTCTCCTTTGATAATCACATCGCCACAGTAGTCAGTAAATCCTTCTATGTGGAACACCTCATCACAAAAGGTTTCTCATCCAGGAAAAAAGAGGTCATTGTTCCCCTCTACTCATCACTCATTAGACCCATTATAGAGTACAATGCCCCTTTTGTTATGTACCTCACAAGACATCTACAACAACTGGAAAGGCCACAGAAATACCTCACAAAGAGGATTACTGGCCTCAAACAGATGCCCTATGCATACCATCTCAAAAAACTGCAGCTTTACTCCATTGCATATCACCTACTCAGAGGCAATCTCTGCCTAACACACAAAGCTACGTCAAACCCAGAGGTTTTAGACATGCTCCACTTAAAGAAATCCCAGTCCCTATGAGCTACACGCTCTAGGGACCTAAACTTTGTCATCACAATAAACAGAGCATGCTGGAGGGATAGATTCCTGTCCCAGAGACTTCCCATACTCTGGAACAAACTACCTATCTATATCAAACAAAGCTCCTCATTAGCACTCTTCAAGAAAAATCTTGATGATTGGATGGGAGATAGGAAATTCACCCCGGGGATCACTTCCGTGGCTCTGCTCGACAGTGGCACAGGAAAATAATTTTCTTGGGTGGCGAAAGCCAGGGTACCTTTGGCTAGGCTTATATAGGCCTTAGGGCCAATAGCCTAGTACCTACCTATGAACCTATGAAAAGCAGCATCAAGCTATTGGGTATAATTAGGGAAACTGGTAAATGATAGGTCCCAGGGCAGGTAGTGGGAGTTAAGGGATGGGAAGGGCTGGGTATACATTAGTAGGACAATGTAATTGCCACCTCTTTAGTACTGAAGTTAGGAGATTGTGGCATCATTGTGTAGATCAAGTGACAGGTTAATAAATGGATTATAACAGCCATCCACTGAACACCTCAGTCTTAACAAAAGTCAATTATCAGAGTATACATCACTTGCACTGTGAGTACTTACTGAGGTAAATGACTTTAAAGGAGAAATGTGGATTATTTCTATGAGGTGCAAGAGTTGTAGAGTGACTCGAAGTTGAATTTTACCACATATTGATTTAATTAGAAATAACTGGTTGAATTTAAGAACCTAGTCCATAAAAGGATCCTGCATCCAGTATGTAGACTTCTTCTGTCTATATGCATTTATTGATCAGTGATTAAGCTTACTTGTAAAACAATACAGTCATGTAGGACTTTACAAAGATGTACACCTGTGTATGATCCAGAAGGCATTGTTTAATCTCATATGGGTTGCTATATCACACAGATATCCTTGATGTAAAAGCAAATAAAGGCACTGAAATGAAGCACAGAAAATACAAAATTGTTCTTGAAGAATGAATATATTAATACAACATGCATATGTGTGCACTGTTTCAACTTCTCAAGAAAACTGGCAGAAGTGAAAAAAAATCCTCTAGTAGAAAATAAATCTTGGTTATGTTTGTTTTTCTTTAACTTTCAAATATATTTTTCTTCGCTTTTTGGGGACAGTACAGTTATTTCTGATAAGGAATGATACACTGTTGATAAAGTATCAAGTCGCTATACAAAGGTGAAAACTGATTACATATATGTTGGAACATCAGTATTTCCAACACAAATTCAACTGCCTGTTGCTGGCAAAAACAAAAAGAAAAAAACACCACGAACAATGTGCATTTCAAGTCAGCAGCTATATTCACGTGTCGCAAAACTTATACATGTAGCCTTTGCACAAGCCTTATGACTACTGTGAATAAGGCAGATATTCAAAAATGCATTATAACATGCAATTGTGCAATGCTGCGCAGTTTACAGAGAGTTAAAATAAACAAAGACATGGTCTCTTGTTTCCATCATAATAAAGCAGATTTTCCTCTTCACTTTCTCATTTATTTTCCGACACACATATACAAAACGTTCAGCATGATTAACTTAGAAGACAGTTTGCAAGATGAAGGAAAGAGATAGGCTGTGGTGCAAACACATGAAAAGAAACCAGACATCCTTGCAGCCTGAAGGCTGAATAATTTTATCTGCCTTCTGCTAAACCAAAAGACCAGGCTGTCCACAGTCTTATCAAGACTTAAGTAATTCTCTCCCATCATTCAGTCCAGTCAGGAGAGTCGCTTTCTGCCACTACACATGAATAAATTTGTCTGAATAAGTATCTGTGGCAGACGGATCATTTCCAACTGGCTCCAAATGGACTCTGCAGAGATACCCTTACACTTCAACTAAATGTCTACAAGTACATGACAAATGAAAACATACTGACAGGGCAGGAATGTTACAGGCTTGGAGTACTACAAGTGATCACAACAAACCCTCAAACAATATATGACATGCAGACGTTATTGTTGTTCCACTCCAATAACATACTTTACTGAAACCCAGCACCATCCTGTCTGTCTCTGAGTGAATATTTCCAAGGAAACAAAATAATGTTAAACTGGCACAGTGCATGGCTGTCAGCTTAGTCTTCTAATTTGAAAAGGGCAGTGCAGTTGAAAGGATACAATCCAGTAATAAAAGTAAGCTGTTCCCTTCGCTAAGGAGTCACTATAAATTCCCTTTTAGATGATGTATAAACAGAAGAGGAACAGAAGGTAGTCTGGAAAATGGCACTATGCTAAAGCATCAACATTAATTGATGAAACAAAAGGAGGGCTGTACTCAAAGATGTACAACATTTCAGGTATGCTACACAGAAATCCAAAATTCAGTTGCACTCTATTTCAGAAGCAGCAGTTTGCTGACATAAAGCAAAATGATCGGAGTTATTTATTCCTTTTGAAGCCTATTAAAAGATAATCAACATTCAAATAAACTTGCCCAGATTTATACAAACCTATATTACCTCACTAGAGGAAAAAAACATTTATCCCGAAACTTGGATGGAATAATGACATAAATTTAAAAGGTTACTTTGAAAAAATGTTCAGAATAGTTTAAATAGCTTCACTGTTCAGTCTCGCCACCTAGCCAAGACAAATGCTTATTTTTGCTTCATTAGCCGAAGAGTTGGTGATAATCCAAGTTAGATTTAACAAGCAACTCACAGTGTCCCAAAGAGGGATGAAAACATAGTAAAAGTATGTATGGTGTAACGTTCAGACTTCTTGCACATGAAGATATCATAAATATGCTGTATTCTGGTGTATACCAGAAACAAAAGTGACAATGAATGGACAAGGGTAGAGCAAATTACTTTTATTGTAAAGAGATGGGAATGAGACAGCTTCGTTAATTCCTTTAAGCACATTATCAGCATTCTAAAGTGCAGCACAAATCCTATACGACAATAAATTACTAAATCTGTGCCCCTGTCTTTTTTTAAGATTCGTGCAGTTTTTGTTTTGGTCTCTGGAAAAGACTGATTAGAATTCTGTCAGTGAACAGGATTTGAAATAGCCAGTACTATAAACCTGGAAATGCTGGTACTCCAAAAACTGTTTCTTGTAGTCATATTCAAAAGATTCACTGAAGCATGAGGACAACGTCAACACTTTTACAAAACATGTTGTTGTTCATTTAGGAAATAACTGCGTCCAACATGGTACATTAGGGGTACTCCTTTACTGAATTAACAGGGTTGTCTAAACATTCTGAGTAAAAGGCAGAGTAACTTTTTCAATGCAACACATAAAAAAACAAAGAAAAAAGTGCATTGAGGGTGTCATGTTAGGATGCAGAAAATAAAATGACATGTTAAAAAGAAAGCTTAAGCAACTTGAACACCTACATTTTTTTCTACTACTATGACTGATCATATGAGACACAGCTCAAAAGTTACAGAATACACGAGAAAGCCACTGAGAATTTGATCAAAACATTACAATCTTATTACAAAACAACTGGGTGAGGGAGCTTTAGAAAAGGGAAGGAGCAAATTACATAGAAATAAATATAATTTGTGGGAACAACACACGCAGAATAATCTTCAGGAGGAGAAATGAGGTTTAATGGATGACAGGAATTTAGCAGTTTATGTAATGTTGATCTGATGATAATTACAAAAAAAAATTATGTGATGTATAATGCATACAAATGGAAAGATGTTAATATGGTTGTTTTTTTTAGTTAATGTATGTTTGCCTATGTTTTAAGTGACAGTTTAATAAAAAAGTTAGCAAACTTTCTTCCTATAGGTGCTCACTATGAATCAGTGCCCTCCCTCTTTGTGCTAGAATTAAGCTGTTTCTAAAGGTGCTCACTATGAATCAGTGCTCTCTTCATGCTGGTGTAAAGCCGTTTCTCCCTACAGGTGCTCACTATGAATCGGTGCCCTCTTCATGCTGGTATAAAGCTGTTTCTCCATATAGGTGCTCACTATAAAATCAGTGCCCTCTTGTGCAGGTGTAAAGCTGTTTCTCCCTACAGGTTGTTGTTGCTGTGTCTTTCGGCTTTTCCCGGTTAGGGGTCGCCACAGCGGAACTCCGGTCCGCTAATGATTGGTAGTTGATTTTTACGTGCCGAGTTACCAGCCCTGACGCACAACCTTCAACAAAGGTACACCCATTCACGCACGTCTCCACGCAGATGAGAATCGAACCGGACAGCGTCTTACTGTGAGGCGAGAACACTACCACAGCACTGAATTGGTACCATCTTTGTGCTGGTGTAAAGCTATTTCTCCCTATAGGTGCTCACTATGACTCCATTCCCTCTTCATACTGAAGCAAACTGTTTCTCCCTATAGGTGCTCACTATGACTCCATACCCTCTTCATACTGAAGTGAGCTGTTTCTCCCTATAGGTGCTCACTATGACTCCGTGCCCTCTGCATACTGAAGCGAGCTGCTTCTCCCGATACTAACCTCTCCTTATTCTCTCACTTGCTCCATTCCTTCTTTTCATTCTATTCCTCAGTGTCCTTTTACTGACCTGTTTACATGTGGCTTTACATCTATGTTCCACAAATATGTGGTTTATGATATAAAAAATTGAAACTGCATTTTCTGACATGATTGTATAGCTTTTGCTATATTCATGTATTTTTACTGTATATTCACCTAAATCTTCTTTGAACTGCATTTCTTGTTAGTGATTGCTTTATTTTCGAATTTCTGTATATAGTTTATGCTTTTGCCACATGTCATGGCTGAAAAGGGTCCTTGGATCAGCTCACCTGCCCAGCTGAATTTAAATAAATAAATACAACTATGTCTCTATTTATGAGTGTGTCTGTGTATATATATATATATATATATATATATATATATATATATATATATATATATATATATGTATATATAGATATAGATATACACACACACACACCCCGACACACCCAGACACAATGACATCATTGAAAGAGAAAGACAGAGCACAAAGAAGTTGATAGTACATGAGTGTGCAGTAGCTGAAAGCCATCTCTGGGGGGCCATTAACATTAGAGATACTGTCTGATAACCAGAAGCATGTAAGGAGGTCATTTGTAAGACAAGCAAGATAATATGTCATGTCAAACAGGTACTAAATGTAATCCAGTAACAGTGCCTGGTAGGTACAGTTATGCATTTGGTCACTCATGTACTGTGCTCAACATTTATAGAAATTACTAGGTGATGAGGAAACAGCTGATATTACATACTTGGATATGTTGAAAACCTTTGATACCATGCCACATTTTATGACTATATCTTTGTTGAATGAAAGTAATATTAGTGTTTATGTAGTTACATGGATTAGTAATTGGATTCCATGGAGGAGGTGTACAGAAAAGATTGGTCATATATTTTCAGATGAGAGGAAGATAACCACAGGGTCATTCAGGGCTCAGGTTTTGGTCAACTTTTACTTGGGATTTTTACAGCCAGTTTTCCAGAAGATAACAATTTATGGATGAGTAAATATGCAGATGATGTAAAAGTTGGATCGGCAATTTCTGGGTTTACCAATCAATTCTCCTTTCAGTCATATTTGGATAATTTTGGTGAATCACAAAGAATGACATGAAAACTAATGTTAATAAAACCTGTTTCATGCATTTTGGTGAAGAGAACTCTAAATATCTCTATGCCTTGGATAATTCTAGCATTCTACAGGTTATTGCTATAAAGACTTTGTTACTGAAATGAATAACGTTTTCAGATTTGGCCCTCATTTTCTTGATACTGTCAGGTACTATTGTGAAATGAACAACATTTTTATAAGTCTATTTAGTAGAGATAAGATGGCTTCATTTCCTGTCTATAAATCTGTAATTAAGCTCATTATAGACTATCGTCATCCTATATGTGTGTATGGTTGAATACAGTTAGACTGGAAAGAATACAAAGGCATTTCACCAGTAGGATATAAGAAATGAGTAAAAGTTATTATAATAGGCTCAAGCTGTTATCTCTGTTCACAATTAAGTACATATCAGTTGGGGGCAATTTATTTTTATTTATAAATGTGTTATAGAAAGTGGTACTGGGGATATTGGGGTCTATATTATATCCTCAAAGAATCTTTTCTTTGAACACAGATTGACACTTAAAGAGTGAAAGCTGTATTCCGCGAACGCCCACTTCTGTGAATTTTTTTCCTAGGGAAAAAATTCACTTGGCCGTAAACACAAAAACAACTTTAAAACTCTAATCAAGTGGGGGGGGGCTTTGCCCCCCCCCCCCACACCCCCCCTAACTAAATATACCAACTCCGAGATTGTTCTACTTTGGAGAAAAGGGCAATTCCCGATAACAGCCAAGCAATTTTTTTCACAGGGATGAAATTCTCTGAAGTGGCCATTCGCAGTTTCCAGCATTCGCTCTTTACATGTTGGCATTTAAGCGTAAGTTCAAGGATACTGTTCGACCTTATAATATAGACCCAGAATATTGTGGTGTTCAAATCACAAAAAATTCACTGAATACCAGGAATAGCAACTATTTAGAAGAATAAAACAAGAAAGTACCGGACCAACACAGCTAGACAAAAAGAAATTTATTCTAAAAATGTAAGCGCTTTCATGGTAATCCAAACCGCTTCATCAGACTCGCTCTATAAAATACAAACTCTGCTTAAATAGTAAGACACAATCAAAAATTAGTACAATCAAGTAAAAAACGATCAACTCTAAGAACTGTGCTGACACTACTTCTTAAGGAAATAAACATCATAAATGAAATATGCCTATGCAATGTTAATCATAAAAATGCATGTCTGTATAAAAATATGTATATGAACAATTATATACAAGAAAGTAAATCCTAAAATTTATAAACTTCATATTATGCATACTAGATTTAAAAAATTGTCCGATTTTAAATGTCTCCTCCTCTTATACCTTCAGATATTACCTCTAGTACCAGAAACGTAAAACTGTGTTCTGTACCACGTTCCACCACGTGCTGGGCTCGAGCACTATTCTCCTTGCCATCCCTTGTCTCTGTAATGTCTAAAATTCTCTCTCTAAGTTGCCTATTACTTTTACCTATGCAGAAGGTTTGGTAGTTCATGCAGTAACTAAAATAAACAATATTGCTAGTCCTACAGTCTGCAGAGAAATCTGTTACTATCTTAAATTTGCTATAGGGATACATACATTTAGCTCCTGTGTGAATGTAGCTACATGCTGCACAATTCTTGCATTTGTAAGTTCCCATCCTATCTTTTCTCAAACTCTCATTAAAATTAGATGAGTAATAGCAAAGATATCTTTTCAATGACTTCTTATTTTTGAAAGAGAAATGTGGTACAGTACCTACAACATTTTTATCTAAGGTATTAAAATATTCCAATTATTTTTGCTAACATCACAAAATCTATTAACATCACTGGAATATGTTAGAGGGAACTACTGTCTCTGCATAATAAGGTCTGCATTTCTCCCCTCTTTCCTTCCATGCATCAACGATACAGCTATCTTATCTTTTTTTCACGGTAACCTCTATCTAAAAATTATTTTTTCAGAGATTCCAACTGTTTTATCATCATTATGCAGTCGCATAACTCTATATAACTGTCCTTTAATTACATTTTGGGAAACGTGTCTAGGATGCATACTATTCCTATGCAGTAGACTGTTCCTACAAATTGGTTTCCTGTACATGCTGGTTTCTACTTGAGTTAACTCTGTTTTTCTAACCATGACATCTAAAAACTCTATCTCTTCCATGGAATGTTTATAAGTAAATCTTAGAAAGTCTGTAGACTTGTGTATATTTTCCTTAAATCGCTCTAAAGTCTCGATTGATCCCTTCCACAGAAGAAGAATATCATCCACAAAACGTGTATACCATATTATGTGTTCATGAAATTCAACAGCTTGCAACAATATATCTTTCTCCGATTATACTAACACAAGGTCGGCGTAGCTATTGGCACATGCTGCGCCCATAGCCACGCCAACCTTCTGTACATAGAAACTCTGCTCAAATACGAAAACATTATTTTCTAAAACAAGCTCGAATAGAGCACATAATAAACTGGTCTTCTCATTCGTAAAACACTGATTAGTATTCAAGAATTTCCTGATGTTGTCAATTCCTCAAGCATTGGGAATCACTGTAAAAAGGGACTCGGTATCCATGGTTACCAAGCAATAATCACTATTTAAATTAGAAGTAATGGCATACAACTTTTATAGAAAAGATTTAGTGTCTCGAAGGACTGCATTACACTCTTCCAATAAAGGGTGCAGATTCTTTTCCACATAAATGGAAAGTGGTTCTGTCACCCAGCCCTTCTCAAATACTATTGGGTGCATAGGTGGACAACATTTTTGTGTACTTTAGGCAAACCATAAATCATATGAACAAGTGACTGTTTTACCTCAAAATATTGAAATAGCAACTATTTCGCAGATGGATTTTTTTTGGTATATCTTCTGAGCAGAATGATGTTTTTTACTGGAGTGCTAGTTGGTGTTGGAATAACATTCCACTATGAGTTAGAAAATCAGATTCTATTAATTCTCAAAAAAAAAATTGGATCAATGGATAGGTACGAGGACAGTAAATCTGGGCCTTTATGGTGGCAAGCTCTGTGAATACCTCCCTATGTATTGAGTTTGATTATGATATTACCTAACAAGGAACACTGAACTGTAACATCCTTTCTGCATTACTGGGAGAAGTAGATGAAATGCTTTGTAATGAAAAGGAGAAAGAGACCATTATTGCCCTTCTGACCAGATCCTGACAATGTTTTTCCTCAAAACAAATATCAACTGAATTTCTGATGGAAATTGGGGTAAAGACAGAGGGCACTCCAGTGGACAGAGCTTACATTGAAATGAAGCCCTCATTTACTACAGAATATTAACAACTATCACCACAAACCCACTTACATTAATATAAATCACCACGCAAAACAGGGCCACCTCCCCAATATCTGGAAGTAGGTTAAACTAATTTCACTGTTTTAGATAGACCATCAAAAGGGTACAAAATTACAGACGTAAGCATTCTGAGCTACTCTATCCAAACTATTAGAACAAACCGACAACAACCAGTTAAGAGCCTTTATCATGATAAACAAGCTTATTGCCAGCACTCAATTTGGATTCAGTGCCGGACACACTTACCCAAAAACACCATGTCTTAGACTTTTCCAACAAGTGTCTTCCAGCACTGATAAAGAAAGGCAACGGTTTCAGTATTCATTAAATTCTCAAAGGCGTTTGACACTGTGAAACACCACAGTCTCGTCCAGGACACCAACAAAGTACTATCCAAAGACAGATCAGAAAGCCTGTTGGCAAAAGAAACATACTCACTATCTCACTAACAAAACTTACTGAAGTACCCTAAGGTTCACACTTTCTTCCATATCTTTTTCACATCTTCACTAACAGTATGCCATCAACACACTAACAAAGTAACTCCAATTCAGGATGCAGATGATTCAATCCTGGTTCACAATGCAGCGACCATTCAGCAGAACGTCAGCTGTCTTTAAACGGGCTAAAAGATTAGATCAGCCAAAATAATCTTACTTTCAATGAGAAGAAAACAAAAGCAGTTTTCTTCTGCAATCAGCACTTTAGCTCACTTTTCGCCTAAAAAAAAAGTTACCACAACCAATATATAGTCATCCGTTACTGGAAGTATTGGAGTAAAACCATAAAGAGTAAGATGCCCTCAAAGACATAAAATTTACAATAAAAGAAATAAAGAACAAAAGAGAAGCACATCACCATCAATGCCCATTTCTCCTGCCCACAAGTATGAAGACACTTGCTGAAAGCTACTTATTACGACAGCTATTACAGTCCGCAGCCTGAGAAGCAACAGAAACATTCTAGTTGTGTCAGTCTTCCACAAAACTGCAAAATGTGCTACCATTACATCAAAATGTTATCACTGTTGCAGATATTTAACAATCTTGAGTAGATAACACTAGAAAACAATCTCAGAAAGACGCGAGTCACCTTTACCTACAAATTATATTACAGTAAATCTGCTCATCCTGAACACGCCCTAAAACATCACCTATAACGAAATTAAGATACTCCAACCAATGCCTGTTAATGTCAAACAAAATTAATAGAAGATATGGTGATAAACCGATTAGCTTATACCTCTCTGTCACCTGGAATCAACTGCACTCCCTCATCAGGACAATATAGAATCATTCTTCATTTAAAGAAAAGGATAGAGATGTGTTATGTCCCAGCTAACTGCGATTTCTGAAGAATCACATTGACTATCTCACAAAAAATAGAAATTGCTTTAAAGAATATGCTAAAACATTTACTTGTGCTTCGAGAAGGGCAGCCACAGTGTACATACAAACATGTACACCAGTCTTATGACTGCTACAACTGGTTTTATAGTACTTCACCATGAAGCCATCTATTTTATCAACTCTATAAGGATCTCCACAGTGGAAACCCAGTGTTTAGCACAACTGTTTGTATGCATATATTTCAAATGTATCAGATTACTTATATTTTGCCAGCATCTACAACTGTTCCATGTTTATGTATGATTGTTTTGGAGATGCCCCTAGTAATCCACTGAAAATAGGAATGATCACTGTGGTTAAGTGGCAAATTATATTTACATACACAAACATATGAATTTATGGCATAAAATCAAACACAAATGTTCCAATGCCAAAGTACTGACCCCACAAGATTGAATCTAACAATACTGAAAATACAAAAAAAAGTAAACATCTTTTATGCACTGGGGCAATTACTCCCTGCATCCCCACAGCCTCCACTACTTGTATATACCAACTCAAAGGTAGGCCAAACCCTACTCCTCACTGCACTGTGACCTCCCATGGCAAGCTACTCGCACTATTCCAAACTCTGATAATTCAGCCTAAAATGCTGGTAATACATGCGTCCAACATTGTGAACATTTATATGTATGAAATACACACACACACACACACACACACACACACACACACACACACACACACACACACACACACACACACACACCTCAATAATAAAAGCTGGAGGTCTCAATAATTTATTTTGTTAATCAGGGTGAAACAATGACTCACTTGGACCACTGTCAGTTTCAACCCAGGGATACATAAATCTAATAAAACATTGAGAGAGCACCATCATAGTAATTATGTGTACACATTAAATAATAAAGCTAGTATAATACAATTGTTGTAAGTATAGTGCTATTTTCAATAATGCAGTTGTTACAATACACATACACACACACACACACACACACGTATATATGTTTCCAGGAGGCACCACCTGAGGGGGGAAATCATCTGTGCTCAAGGTAATGAAGATGAAACTCCCAGTACCGGGTAAAGAAGTAATGTACTTACCTTAACAACCATTCTTCCCTTTGTCTGTACTTATGTCTGGATGTGGCTTGGAAATGTTCTTGTTGATGTGTGTGTTATTTACATAATTGTAGTTGTTGCTTTGTCTTTGCATGGTCTTACAGAGATCTGGAGAAGGTTTATGGCTTGCACAGTATTATGAGTAGGGGGAAGGGCCTTCCAGTCTGAAAATATTTTGTATGCCAGGCTGCCTTATTTTAAACGATAATGATGACGAAATTGCGAATACAGAGCTGCTGTCATGGTAATTACGAAACATTCACTTAATTGATAGTAAAGATGCTTCTTTTTATCTATTTATATTTTTAGATATTTTTATCCCCCTCCTATTGTCTTTGGACAGTCAGTCCTTTGTGATCTCTTAGCCCCTTCATCCCACACAGTTTGAGAATTGAATGAGAAGGAGATTTAGTTGTCATTTGGGCAGCCCTCAGGGTATTTTCTCTTTTGGAAACCCTATCTTCACACAGTGGTATCTGTCCTGTGTGCTGCATCACCGCTAAAGCCTACACTGCCTTCCTCTCATGCAAGTGCCCCTACGCACGTGCCAATAAGGGCTGCCATCAACATCTTGGTAAGCCAAGCCCACATGTTCACTCATAGCTGTATTACCTGCAAGCCTAGAATTGGTTTAAAAAAAACAGCCAACAGACCACTAGACTCCTCCCCCAATGCAGAATTGTTAGCATTTTCAGCTAAATCCCACTACCCACTTTCAGTAACCAAGCTGCTAGTGAACTTCTAGTTTCTAGATCATAATCAAAGCTTTATTCCTTTTTGTCACAGAACTGAGAAGGGCATTCTTTTTATTAACTAGTGCTTTAGTTTACTGCTTTAATATTTGATTTATTTTACCAAATTTCTCTAACAGAAACTCTTGTCTTCTTCCTAAATTTTATCAACAAGTAGCTTCCATCAGTACTTAGTGTCAGCACTCATCAGTGTGGCAGTTCACTTTTGAGTTCATCATTAAAAAATCATATATGTAAAATGGCTTATATGCACTATTTCCACTGATCATAGAAGGTTATTAATGAATAGTGTGACTTATTTATTTCTTTATTTCATTTGTTAACCAGAATAGTCTATCTGAATAACAGCATATTTTCAGTGACCCTGCAAAGTAGATAGTGTACATAGTAAAATACTTAATACAACTTTAGGATGAATTACAAGAAATGCATTGTGGGGATTGTCGTTCGTCTTGTGTATTTAATAAGACGAGGCTAGGTGTTCATTTAAGTAGTTTATTGCACACGAACGCATCAGGATGGATGAATGAAACATTAAACTGAACGAACTAAATGACTGACTGCTACACACATGTATACTTTCACTCTGGGTGCTCACTCAAAATGGCACTCCTGCTTGCACGTGCTCAGTACTTATGTGCACTTGGAATGGCTCTTAAAGGTACACACACTCTCTGATGTGCAATAATCATGCTATTACAAAAGATATTTGCAAAGTAGAGGGGATTATCTAAATACTATATCTATTTTGTAACTAAAAAAGATCGGCATCCTTAAAAATTTTAATTATCAGGAGAGGGCAAACTGTAGCCCTAGCCTTTTATAGACTCCATGGGCATCTGTGCCTCGTCTTTTGAGCTATTAACAATCCATCCCTCTTTTACCTCCTGTTTCTTCACAGAACAAATAGGTTCATAGGTTCATACTAGGCTATCTTCCCTAGGGCATTTATAAGCCCAGCCAGTGTGTGTTTGGCTTTCGCCACCCATTTTAAATTAAGTTTGCTATGCCCTTTTTCGAGGTTAGTATACTGTGCCTCTGTCTAACAGTGACACAGAAGTGATACCTGGGGTAAACCTACGATCTCCCATCCACTCATCAAGATTCCTCTTGAAGAGAGTCATTGAGGGACTCTGCCTAACCTGGACTGAGATTTTATTCCAGAGTGAAGGGAGCCTCTGGGTTATGAATCTGTCCCTCCAGCATGTCCTATTTATTTCAGTGTTGAGGTTCAAGTCTCTCGAGCGTGTAGCTCGATGGGATTTGGATTTTCTGAGGTGCAGCATGTCCATTAATTCCGGGTTGGACATGGTTTTATACATCAGGCACAGATCGCCTCTGAGCAGGCGGTATGCCACTGAGTAGAGCTAGAGTTTCTTTAACCGGGCAGCATATGGCATCTGTTTGAGCCCTTTGATCCTCTTGGTGAGGTACTTTTGGGGTCTTTCCAGTTGCTGCAGGTGTCTGGTAAGGTACATCCCAAAAGGGGCATTGTACTCAATTATGGGCCTGATGAGAGATGAGTAAAGAGGCACGATGACCTCCCCTGATCTAGATGTGAATCCCTTCATGATTAGGTGGGCTATATAAAATGTTTTTCTAACCACTTTGGCCACGTGGTTGTCAAATGAGAGATTGCTGTCAACTTGGGTCCCCAGGTCCCTAATTACTTCTTCTGTACTTAATGGATTACCACCTATGTGGTAATTTGTGGGCACTTTGTTTTTGCCAAAGAGGATGACTATACACTTTTTGGCGTTTAGCTTGAGGCCATGGCTCTGGCACCAGTTGTCTGTTTCTATGAGGCCATTTTGGAGGATGCTTGTGTCGACTGGAGAGTCGATTATGGCGCCCAGTTTGCAGTCATCCGCGAACTTGGTCAGCCACAGTCCTTCCGTGTTGGTCTGTACCTCCGAGAAATATATACCGAACAAGAGGGGTCCCAGGACTGAGCCTTGTGGGATGCCACTTGTAACTGGTTTGGAGTCTGACATGGCTCCAGCAATTCTAACCATGTGGGTTCTGTCCTTGAGCCAGTTTGCAACCCATCTAGTGACATAGGGGTTTATATTTAAGCTGGTGAGCTTATCTATAATGCCCGAGTGGGGTATTGTATCGAAGGCTTTTGCGAGGTCCAGGTAGGCTGTGTGGACCACCTTCCCCTCGTCAATGGCCTTGGTGACTGTTTCAAAGAAATCAACCAGGTTTAAGAGGCAGGATCTGCCCTTAACAAAGAAAAACTGGGTAGGATCCAGTGTCTGTAGGTCCCCAATATCTTTATTTATGAGGTCCATGATGATCCTTTCCATAGCTTTGCAGACCAAGCTAGTCAGGCTTATGGGGCGATAGTTTCCAGGATCCGTTGAGGCACCACCTTTGTGGAGAGGGACCACTGTTGCTGTACGCCACTCTTTGGGTACATATCCTGTAGTAAGACTGATGTTGAACAGTAGTTTTATGTTTGGGTTTAGCTCTTCTTGGAGTTCATGCAGGACGCAGCCCGGGACACCGTCTGGTCCTATTGATGCTGTGTTTTTTGCTTTGGAGAGGGCAGCTCTTACCTGAGCATCTGAGATGTCAGGGGGGCAGCACTCTGCTGGGATAGATATTTGCCCTTTTGGTGGGGGGGGGGGAGAAGTTTGCACTAAACCTGTCAGCTAGGATGTTGGCAATGTCTGTGGGTGCAGTGTATTTTTTGTCATTTTGGACTAATTCTGAGCATATCTGCGAATTCCCACCCAGATTCCTAACATAACTAAAGAAAGCCTTGTGATTATCCTTAGTGTCCTGTGCAATTTTTCTCTCTAGGCTGGCCTTAGACGATTTTATGAGTGCCCGTAGTTTTTTGCTAATACTGATCAGAGATGCCTTCCCTTTTTGGGATTTTGCTCTATCGTGTAGTAGCTTCCTCCTTCTATTGTATAGTTTGTTTAAGGCTGGGGTCCACCAGACAAAACGTCCGCCTTTGGAGGATTGGGTCTTGGTTTTATTTGGGATTGCATGATCCATGCATTCCTGAAGGTGTTCATAGAATGCATTTATAAAGGATTCTGCAGTCTGGGCCATATTTTCCACAGGCCCGGGGGCTTTGAAGGATTCCACCTCGGTTTTGAGGAGTGTGAAATTTGCTTTAGAGAAGTTTTTCACTGTGGTTTTCTGGGCAGGGGGTGGGGTCGGGATGTGAATATCCAGTGAGATTAGTTTATGGTCTGATCTTACCAGTGAGGGATACACTTCTGGTCTGGAGCATAGAGTCCCCATGCTGGTAACGATCAGGTCCAGTATGTTTTCCCCTCTTGTGGGAGTGGTAACAAGTTGTTCCATAGCATTTGAGTTTATAAATTCTGGGAACCTTTGGGCTAGGGTGTTGGAGCTAAAGTAATGCTCCCAGTCTATGTTTGGGTAGTTGAAGTCGCCCAATATAATGGTGTTTGGAGAGACCTTCATATTTTCCAGTGTTCTCAGGAAGGCCGAGTGGGGTTCCTGGGTTTGGGAGGGTGGTCTGTAGCAGTCTATAAACTGGAAGGCAGTTTTACCCACTGTTAGTTGCACATGGATAGTCTCTGATGCTTCGTGCTGTACCACCAACCTGGAGGTGTGGGTATCTTTGTGAATATTGATACTCCCCTCCTTTTGTGGTTCGGTCCAAGTTTTGGGGCCGAAAAGCATGGTATGAGGTATAACCTGGTAGTGCTGGGGTGCTCTCGGGAGCCTTGAACCAGGTTTCTATTACTGCACAGATATCGATGTTCTCCATGCTAAGGAGAGTTTCAAGTGCGTGCATCTTGAGGTTTAGACTTCTGGCGTTGAGTAGCATTACTCTTAGTTACTTATCCCTTGTGATACCTATGGAGGTGGGTTTGTCTTTTGAGCCTTGCCTAAAAAAGGCACTATGGGGGTAGCAAGAGCCTTTGCCAATATCTGAAAGCCCAGGGGTGACAGGTGCAAGCCGTCCCTAGCGAAGCATTGTGGCTTGTCGAGCATGTCATCCCAGGCTGACAGGCATTGGATCCCCTTTGAATGACACCAATACTTAAGCCAATTGTTAAAATTGATCATCTTGTCTTCATATTGTGGCATCATTCTTGGTGAGGGTAAGATGCTACTCAAAGGTCAGTGTCATACCGGCCTGGGCTACATGCTCAGAGAGCTCCTCTATGTCTCTTTTCATGTAGTCCAGGGAGGTACGTCTCAGGTCATTCACACTAGCATGGACAATGACTGAGTCATATTTGTACTTGCCTTGGAGTGACCTGAGTGCTTGCGTTATGTGGCGGATCCTAGCGCCCAACAGGCAGCTCACCGTGACCTTCTCCTTGTTCAGACTGGTGAGCAGGACATCAGTGTGCCTGACAATAGAGTCACCTATTACAAGTGTATCAGGTGTGTTGTTTAGCCTTAAGGGCTGTGATTGTTCGGCACACTGGCTTTGTGAGCTATGTGTTGCATGTGTTTTGTTTTGGGGTAGCGGTTGCTTGGGTGTCTGCTTTGGAGGTCTCTGCTGCTTAGGCAGATTTTTATTTAGAGCCTCCAAGTATGTTTTTGTGTGTTTGTGTTTGGTTTGCTGTCATGGTAGGTCTGTGTGAGACTGGAATTGTAGTGAGTGTGGTTTCCTTCTCCTCCTGACTGGTTATGCCAGTACCGAGTTGAGACAGCTTAGCCTCCAGTTTGGCTATATGGTTGCATCTCTCACAAGTGTTGGAATTTGTTGGGAGGAGGAGAGGGTTGTCTGTGTACATGAGGCAGTGGTAACATTGCCTCAAGATTCCCAGATTCGCCAGCTGGACCGGAGAGGAGATTGACAACTGACCATTGGACATGCTAGAATAGTACTGGGAATTCCTTTATAATTGAAAAAAAGGGCCAATGGGGAACAAGGTACTCAAGGGGAGTTTGTGAGGGTGTAGTGCTTTTAATTTTTAGTGCTGACTTATATAATTGCTTTAGTAAGCAAGTGCCAGGTAACTTAAATGCAATATGTTACAGGTAACTTAAATGCAAAAACGACAAACAGTAACTTTCTTTCAAGTGAAATAAGGAAATAAGTACAGTAAGCAATGCAGATATCACTAGGCATCCACAGAAGCGCTGAAAAGCCGCATTTTAGGTGGGATTAGCGTTTCAGGGAAATAACAAGCAAACAACAACAAGCATACAAACAAAGTTAGCTTCAGCAGGCCTGGATCTAGTCTATGCTACAGCAAACAAGGTGTACCAATTTCAGTAAGAAGCAGTTCAAATATGCAAGCACTATAAGCCTTTAACAAGAAATTCCCAGCTGAGAAGGGCAGGGTCCAGCCTCTCCTCCCAACAAGAGTGCAGACCACGGACCCTCTTAATGTAAAATAACTGGCCTGAAGCCCAAGTGCTTAAACCAGAATTAATACACTTTTAGAATAACAGACACTGAGTCCTCAATCAGCAGTTCTCAACTTAGAAGGATGTAAGCTACCTGTTCTGCCACTACAGTGCAGACCACAAAACTTCTTAATGTAAAACAACTGGTCTGAAGCCTAAGTGCTTAAACTTAAAGGCTTAGAATGAGTTACACCAAGCAGTAAATAAATACAATTGAGTACTTTTAAGATGATGCAAAAGCAAAATAAGGTAGGAAGAAACACAAATACAGTAAAAGCAGATAATTTTTTATTTTTTATTTATTTTTTTTTTTGAGTGAGCAAATGAGATGGGCCCAGGAGGAGTATCCAAGTGCAAATTTACAAGAGGGGTGGGCAGTTTCAAAGCCACCAAGATTAACACCAAAACAAAAACATGGAGGGTGGGTGGGGACCTACTGAAAAAACAGTCTCACAACTTCCAGCTAGATATTGCTCAATGCAACACAAACAAATTAATTTAAATTGTGTATTATTTGAAAAAAGTGCAGATAAAAATTTACTTAACTTCACGTATGCATTCAGTTGATTGCATGCAGGTCTTAGCTGGCCAAAGCTCACAGTTTAAACAGAAAATGGTACTTCAAATATCCAGTTAAAGAAAATAAGCTTTCATCCAAAGATTCTTAAGGCATATTGGCATGACAGATTCATATCCCAACATATTCACTCACCTCTGTAACAAACTTTCTTATGTATCAGACAAAGTAACAGCTTTGCTAACTTCAAAGTAAGTTTAGACAACTGGGTGGGCAGCTTTAAATTCACCCCTCGTCTGTTTTTGTCTTGCCCACCTTGATGCTGTACAGAACATTTCAATGGAGTTTTTTTTTGTTGTTGTTAGGGTTGTAATGATCTGCAGTCTGATTGCCTAGTACTTATGCATTAAACTAAAAAAAAAATCTGTTTATATTACTGCAGAGTTTAAACATTTGTTAGTAGAGGTCAGTGTGTGAAAGGAAATGAAAAGGGAAGCAGGAACAAGGTTTGAGAACTAAAAGTAAGGTATTTGTTGCAAATGGGTGTATTTTAGTAAGGAGATAAACAGTATCTGGTAAAGTATTGTCAGCAACATGTGCAGATCCATTTAAGACATATTTGTGACTTAATCATAACATGGTCACTTCCGTCAGGAGGAGGGACTAAAATGAGCTTTGCCATTGTACCTTTGTACAAATACAAAGTATATAATATACTCTGCCCTCTAGCTGGGATGTCAGGTTTTTGGCTTTGTTTAATAGGCAATAAAGATTTTTCTAAATACAGTGGTACCCCTTTCGGTGTTTAGTAAATCCATATCAGAGACCTGGATAAAGTCTTTGTAGTCAATGCTAAATAAATCATAAAGGAATTTCTCCATCATATTAGCCAAGCTTTTTGGAGACCTGTAAGTTCAGACAGTTAATATCTTTGTTTTGGTAAAGCAAAGCCTTCACATCACAATTTATTTATTTATTTTTGACATTTTGTTTACTGGGGTGGAAGACTTACCATAGCATGTTCAGCCTGGGTTCCATTCAAAATGGAGGCAATAAAATATAACAAATTACAGCCAACAGTAGAACACAAAAGTAATGCAAACTAGCCACAAAAAAGAAAAATATTTTATACTTTTTTTTTTTTTTTTTTTTACAGCATAGCATATTCAGGTGTACATTTTATGAGTGGAAAAGTGGAGTCAAAGAGTAACAATAAAAGAGGAAGGATCAGGTTTAACCTTAGAAATTGTAGGGAGCGATGTGAGATGTTTAATGGACAAAGCAAGAGATAAGCAGTGGTAAAGAGACAAAGTCCAAGAACACAGGGGTCTCAGAAAGCTTAAGGTTACAAAATGACAGTGAACAAAGAGGAAGAGAAAAGATGTATGTATTTACAGGAAGCAAACACATAGCTGTTAGCAGTAGAGTGGTGATGTGAATGGGGTGATGTGAGGAAATTAATATAGTGCACAGTAATGGTGATAAGTGATATGTCCACCATTCTGGCATTTGCATTTGTATTGTTTGAATAGTATTTGTGTTGGGGCCTGAACTTAACATAGTTAATACATTCTGTCAGATAGTGATGGAGGGATTCACATAGCTTTGCAGAAACACAGATAAACTAAACTCGGAGCTAAGCAGCGCAGCAGATGGAGTTTGCAGACCAGTGCTCAATGCACCCTGACTTTTAAGGTTGCACTTTGGGGTGGCAGTGATAAGTTTCATTCCAAGTGGAGAGGGAACATCTTGGTGGAGTAATTTGAATAGTAGGGAGCCCAATAACAGGGCAGATATGGCTTATAATGGGAGTTAGTTTGCGTTGGATAAAGTAAGGCAATAGTGTTAAAGGCAAAGGAAGTTGCCACTGAAGGGGCATGTTTTACTCAGTATCAGTATTCAGTGTTTTTTTTTTTTTTTTTTTGGTGAGAGGAGGTGGCAAACAAGGGTAAGCCATACAGAAGTTGTGCAAGCTGGACAACTTTCCTAATAGTTTCCTTAGCTGGTAATGAAAGGACTGTGATGTTTTCTGAGCCCAGAAAAGGAGGTAGTTGATTTTAGATTTACATTTTTCAGTATGTTTCTGAAACTTAAGACATTGGTCTAATTAGATGCCTGACTATCTGAATGTAGTGATGGTGACAGTAAAGTTGTTGTACAAAAAGCTTAGGGGAGCTGGGAACTTTGGAAATTGTGTTCTTAGTACCAAAGACCACAGCCTTGTTTTTTGTGGGGTTTAAAAAGAAGCTCTTTGTAGGTACGTCAGTGGTTAAGCTGAGCTAAGTTGTCGTTTTGTAGTTTGGATTACCTGTTGTGCTGGCCTAGATTTTTAGATCACCATTTCATTAGAATTTATGAGGAGTTGTAATTGGGGTAGGTTAGGGGCTAATTTATTTATAAAAATGGAAAGAGAGTGTTGGGGGAAGGTATTGATTCCTGTGGTACATCTGAGTGGGTGCAGGCAGTACGTGATGAAGAGAACAAGTCTGCACAGTAAAGGATCTGCTAGTCAGGAGGTCTTTGACCCACTGTGTGACTTTAAGGCTGATGCCAATGTCTAGGACGCGAGCTAGTAATGTTAATTGATCCAGCATGTCAAAGGTCAAAGACTTGGGATATATAATGCAAATGGCACTAGTGAAATTTCCTTTATCCATGTTGGTGAGTATGTCATTGGATGGAAATGTCTCCTGGAAACACACACATCATGGCAGCAGTACTGAAGAATGACCTTGCAGTGTCTTGCAAGAGTATTTAGTGCTGCCCACAGAGCAACTAAATAAATATAAGCCAAGGATGCATTCTTAGAGAAAGACAGAGAAGTAGGAAGAGCTCTGGAAGTGTGCGTCATTGGCTTGGATTGTACGGGTTTGTTGTATTTTTGATAATACAACCAATTGCAACCTGAACGCCACTTGGTTAGTGTCAACCTGGAAACCTTAGAACCCAATTTATTTCTACACAGTGAAAAAAAAAAGGAGAGTGTTTTCAAATTAATTTTACTCTATCAGGATAAACTCTAGGCTGTTTGTGTGCATCCCTGTACTGCAATATTTTTTACATGCTTTTTGTCCCAAGCATGCCTCCTTGAGTCAGACTTGAACCCATTCATTCTCTAGAAGTGGGGATTCACCCAAATCAACTAGGGTGACAGCTGTTCGGTGTGGGGAGGCATCATGTGGGCAGATATGGGGTTACTTCTGGACTACTTGTCATATTGGTGATGAGGACATTTTACTTATTAGCTCAACAACTGTTAGGGCCACAATGCCTTTCACTAAGCAAATGCACACTCGTGCACTTGCTCATTTATGGCTATCACTCACTGGTGGATGCATGTGCAACAAACATGACCAGTTCTGCCTCTCCTCAGGATTGGCCCTACTTGGCTCTACCATCTTTGCTGCCAGCTCCCCTCAAACAGCCAAGTTGCTATCCACACCAGTGTCACATGGGCAGATGTTAGGGCTTTAGCCATCTGCACTACTGCAGCTGACTCCATGCAATGCAATACATAGTCCCCTTTGTTAGAATACGTTTGTAAACTGACAATAAATTGTCCAATTCAAATTTAATTTCAGTGGTTATTCCTGGATATGATTAGGACTGGTTCTCAGGGATGTTCCAGCTTTATGAAAAAGATTAATACGTAAAACAGACACAAACACTGCAGATTGGAAATTCTTCTGTATGATGAAAAGGCCACCAGAAAGAGACTCTTTAAAGAAACACATTTCAGTTTTGCTAAAGCTGCCAGCTCAAAAAGTAGCAGAGTTGACTTCCATAATACAAAGTAGACATCTAAAGGAGAAACAGTATCCTTGAGGGGATGTTGTACAGGAAAGGTACCCCTTTAAGAAAGTTTTACAACCTTTCAGATTATACAGAGAGTCAGTGGCCTGATGAGTAGAAAATAAATTCTGAGCTCTGTAAAGTGTATTTATGCAACTTAAGCAAATATGTTGGTTCCAGCAGAGGGGATGGTGGTGCTGTGTAAACAGTATGTAAAAGTCAAAAATTAGTAGAGAATACAAAGAAAATTATATAAATGAATAAATAGAAGACTGTGTCAGCTTGAGGATGACTACAAACAATAATTAATTAGTGGTGGGCATTTATCAATCACTTATCCAAGGCTAAGCTGTGAGAACTGGAGGAAATAAAATATTTTATCTACTCAATGAATGATTACACTGAATTAATTATAGGAGATCTAAAGTTCCCAACAAAAAGGAATATCACAAATGCATCTAGTGCAAACAAAAAAGTTATGTTTTTACCATAACATTCCATGTGTACTTGTCCATCTCATCCTTTATTCTCACTGATGGGTCGGATCTGAAGCATCGGATTCATCTCAGACATTTCTCCAGCTCAAGGTCTTCAACAAAGCTAGTGGGCCTTATTCTTTACCCATAATGCAACCCCATAATTACCTCAGATCTTGTTTGCCCCAGCAGCACAAGGGAGAAAAAATTGTATAGTACCAACATCCAAAGATACATGTGTGTACATCTACCTACACATACAAAAATGAATTAGTATCGGGCTGAGAAGGTATAGTCTTTGAGGCAATGTGGTCTTGTAGAATTCTAATTGTGTTATTCAGTCTACCAGGAGTATAGGCAGGGGGAAGGAGGGACGGTTGTGAGAATTAAGGATGAGATGGACAGCACACATGGAACATTATGTAAGAACATAACTTATTTATGTGATGTTGTCAATCTCACCTTTCTTCTCACTGGTGGGGCCGCGTCCCAAGCAATTAAACTCTCGGGTGGCTCATGGAAGAATATTCCTCAGAGCCAAAGAACCAAAGGAGGCTCTACTCCTAGAGGCCAAATCCACTTTGTAATGTGTAATAAAAGTATGAAGTTTTGCTCAAGTAGCTGCAGACGTGACCACAGATCTAGTGGAATGAGCTTTAACCACATTTGGGAGAGCTCTGTTCTTTGAATTATAAATATGGGCTATGAATAATGCTAACCATCTAAAGTAACTTTGGAAACTAGTTGACCTTTTCTTTTATCAGAATAAGAGTTGAAAAGCTTATCTGATTTTCTTATTTCAGAAGCTCTATGTAAATAAAAACATAACTGCCTATGAGCATCTAGAAGATGCAACGAATACTCTCTCCTTTATTTTGAAAACTGAGATCTATAGATTGGTTAAGGGCATTTTCTGACACAACCTTGGGTAGGAAGGATGGACAAGTGCATAACGACACTCTGTAATTAAGAAGGACTAAGTATGGGAGTTTTGTCAATAAAGCCTGTAACTCAGATACTTTTCTGGCTGAAGTAATAGCCACCAAAAAGAAAGTTTTCCATGAAAGGTATTTTAGCTCGTATGTAGCTGAAGGTTCAAAAGTGGGAAAAATGATATTAGATAAGATGAAACTCAGATCCCAAGGGGGTGTTGAGCATTTATATGGTGGTCTTAACATAATAGTGCCCTTCAAAATCACTTTGCAAAGTCTGTGTGACATGACAGGACAAACATTTTCTCCTATATGGAAATTAGCAATCACAGCTAGATGAACTTTAACAGTAGTTGCAGCTGCTCCGCCACTGAAAAGCTTTGATAGAAACTTTAAAACAACTAAAGAACAGCCAAGGACTGCTAAAAGAATTCCAGTTCTTTATTGTAAGCACTTTCGTTCATCCACACTATACAATGAACTTCGTCAGTATAGTGTGGAAGAACGAACGTGCTTAAAATAAAGAACTGGGATTTTTTTTAGCACTCCTTGGCTGTTCATTTGTTACTTTCAGTGGTTTTTCACAAGTGTCCTTAAAAACTTTAAAATAGTCTGAGCTGGTGCTGTAAAGGATCTATTTTGTAACAGATGGCCCATAGAACAAATCTCTTCCATTTGCTTTTGTAAAGTTTTTGAGTAGATGTTTAATGAGACGACAATAAAATATGCTTGACGGGAGAGGAAAAGGATGGAAACCTGGCAATTTGGGGAACTGAAGCAGCAAAGCTGTCAATTTGAGGGTGTCCAGATTGGGATGAGCCATTCCTGATGGATGTGTAAAAAGGTCCAGAACTGGGTCCAGAATCCATTGTTCATCCCAAAGATGAGTCTGAAGAAAAGAGAACCAGATTTGACGAGGCCAGTAGGGAGCAATTAGGATAATTGTTGTCTCCAACAGACTCGCTTTCTGCAAAAACTTTGGAATTAGTGGAATTGGGAGAAAGGAGTAAAGAAGTCCAGGAAGCCAGTCATGAACAAGTGCATACCTTGGTGACTCCACAGTGAGAGGGATCAGGGCAAAGTAGTTGCTGCATTTGGCATTGTTGGGTGATGCAATGAGGTCGCAGCAAGGTTGGTCCCATTTCCGGGAGATCATTTCTGTAAAACTTTCTAGTTGAAGTACCACTCATGCTGCCATAAAATGGCTCTGCTCAGCTTGTCTGCAATGACGTTATAGATTCCCCTGGGATGTGCATCGCTATCACAAATCAGTTGGAGGCTATCACCCAATGACAGACCCTCACAGCTTCTCGACAAAGTGGGTATGATCCAATTCCCCCCTGCTTGGTTATATACCACACTATGGACATAATGTCCAACTGGATTGCAATCGTTCCAAGAGGGAGAGAGTCCTGAAATGCTTGCAAAGCTAAAAGCACCACTCTCATCTCTAGGATATTTATAAGCAGATGAGCCTCATTTTCTTGCCAGATGCCTTGAATGGTCTTTCCCAGAAAATGCCCCCCCCTCCCAATCTGGGAAGCATCCATGGTCACCATGGCCAGAGGATGAAGGGGAATGAACAGGTGACCTTGAGACACTAAAGTTCAATGAATCCACCATTGGAGATATTTTTTGCAGGTGTTGGTTATCATAATATTGTGGGATATTTGAAGTTCTAAGATTGAACATTGTGTGAAAAGCAACCACTACAGAACCCTCATGTGAGGGCGAGCTAGCAGAATCAGTATGAGCAATGCAGCCATTTTTCCTAGGACCCGCATAACTAGTTTTGCGGTGGCTTTTGACTTCTTTATTAGTATTTTCACAAAATAAGGGAGGTCGTCTACTCTGCCCTGTGGAAGTCTTGCTCTTTTTATGGTTGTGTTTATCTCTGCTCCTATGAAAACCAAACCTTGAGATGGATCTAGCGCAGATTTTTCATAATTCACAGTAATACCTAGAGAGGAACAGAGTTGAAGGACATGTTTCCTTGCTTGGTGCAAATGATGCCTGGTCGGGGCAGTTATTAGCCAGTCATCCAGGTAAGGAAACACATGGAATCCTTTGCATCTCAAGTGAGCTGCTACTACTACCAGGCATGTGGTGAACATTCTGGCAGCTGCAGTAAGACTAAAGGGTAGAGCTCGAAAATGGAAGTGACTGGCTCCTAGCCGGAAGCACAAGTACCTCCTGGACCACCTGTCCATTTGAATGTGGTAGTATGCATCCTGAAGGTTTATAGAGCATATCCAAGTGTCTTTTTCCATAAATGGAAGTATCGAATGCAGTGTCACCATCCGGAACTTGGTCTTTTTCACCGATTTGTGTAGATTGTGGAGATGCAAAATGGGCCTCCAGTAATCTGTCTTCTTCAGAACGAAAAAGAATCTTGAGTAAACTCCGGATCCTCTCTGGTATGCTGGGACGTCTTGAAGAATGACTGCTTTTCTTAGCAACTTTTGGATTTCTATTGTTGCCTGTTCCTTCTGACTGGGTTTAACATCTGGAACCACTTTGTTTGTGGGGCTAGGAAAGGAAAAGGGGATGATATATCCTCTGGATATTATGTCCTGCACCCATTTGTCGTTTATCTTTTGGCCAGGTTTCTTGGTGCTGAGACAACCGACCCAGGACTGCCTCCAGAGGTGAGTAATTGGGCACTCCCTTCAGGAGCGCTGGAGGGGTCCCCCAAAGAAAGATTCTCTAGAGCCCTAGGTCTGTAGGCCTCCTCTGCCACGAGGACAGCGTCTTCCATTATTACACCCCCCTGCTTCTGGGGGAACTTTCACATTATGTGCCCTTGTAAGACCTTTGAGATTTTGTGAACCCCTTTTTTTCCCACTACCTTTTTGACCTTTGGGAAAGGGTCTAGTAGGAGACTAAAAACGTACTCCAGTGGCAGACAAGGTCTTGCCTTCTTGTTCACATCTGTTGAGCATTTCCTTCACTTTCGGACCAAAAAGAGAGGAGCTGTCAAAAGGAACATTAATGAAGGAAGATTTGGAAGGGCTCCGCAAAATTGCAAAGGCATATCCAGGCCTGCCTCCTAACAGAGATACCCGAGCCTGATCATTTTTCATTGGCTACATAAGAAATGAGTCTCATGGATGAGTTGACAACTGAATTCAAGGTGGCGAGCTGAGCATTGATTTTATCTGCCATCACATCAGCTACAGCACTTTGGAGGGAGTCTGATAATTCTTTGATCAGGTCCCTCTGCAATCTAATGAAGTGGGTGAGATAATTCGGAGACCACAAAGCAAAGGTCGCTGATGAGAAGATGCACTTCCCATACCTATCCATAGTCCTAGAGTCCTTATTAGGAGGATGGATAGAGGAAATGGTTTCAGAAAGTTCCTTTTTAGGGGTCACCACCATGACCATGGCATCAACCACTACACCCTTTGTTAAAAATATTTTTTTCTTTTGGATCAGAAATGTACTTATTTGGCATCCTAGGAGTAGGGTCTATGGTGTCTGGGGTCTCCCAAGCTTTTCGCGAGATTAATTCCACAAGCTCATTGAAAGGAGGAGTCACACAAGAAGCTGATGGATGAGCTGCAAAGGCTTTCAGAAAGACTGACTCCTCAGCCGAAGGGGTAGAGGACTGCCAATCACCTCTCTGTTTTAAGATTTCCTAGGATGTCTCTGTGAAGACTAGTAGAGATGGGTGAAGGCTGCCAGCCTAGTCAAATAGAATTTGGTACATAATTCTATCATTTGTAAATACTGTGAAATGTTGAACTTAAAACAATGGGGCAACATTGCCCTCTGCTGTAAAGAAAGCTAAGTCAAGCATTTCTTGTTGCTCCTTTGAAATTAAAATTATTTCATCACTGCCTTTGACGTGACATGAGCTTTGATAGGGAAAGGCAACTCTCTGCCTGACTGGGAATAAATGAAAGAGATGCAATCCTTAATTCATTTGGCAGTGGTGGCTTTGGCAACTGGAAGACCTAACCTATTCTCCGCAAAAGACACAAACAGTTGGTCAGATTTTCGAGTCTGAGAGGTCCTATCCAAGTAAAAACGTAGTTGCCTGTGAACATCCAACTGGTGGAAGGTATATTCTGCTCCATTAGAAAAGTTTGGAAACAAAACTGGGAGCTCCAATGATTGCTGAATACATAAAGGGGATGCTACCTTAGGCAAAAAGGAAGGATTCAATCTAAGGGAAACTCTGTCTTTGTGAAAGATCAGATAAGGAGAGGAAGAACAGAGAGCCTGAAGCTCTGAAACACGCTTAGCAGAGGTTATTGCCACTAGAAAGGCAGTTTTCCACGACAGGAATTTAACATCACAAGTGGCCGCCGGCTCAAAGGGACGGGCAGTTAAGGAGGCCAAAACCAAATTTAAGTCCCAAGGGGGCACGGGATGAGCCATAGGAGGTCTGGGGAGCCAGGCTCCCTTAAGAAAGGACTTGCAAAGTTTGTTAGCCATTAAAGAAGGCTCTATAGCAACATGAAAATTAGATATAGCCGCCAGTTGAACTTTAAGTGTGGAGACTGAAGAGCCAGAATGAAACAATGAAGCTAGAAATTCCAAGACCTGCGGAACTGGGGCCATAAGAGGATCAATGCCTCGCTGCTGGGCCCAACAAACAAACCTTTTCCATTTGCTGGAATACAGCTTAATGGTAGATGGCCTGTGGGAAGAGGACAAGATGTGCATCACTTCCGAAGAAAGAGAAAGGTCTCTAACTAAGGATGGAAGTGGAGTAACCAAGCAGCCAGTCACAGCAACCGAAGGGACGGATGAGAGAGTCCTGACGGATTGGATAACAGGTCTGGCACTGGGTCTAGAATCCAGGGGCCCTGTACCGTATACTTCTGGAGAAATGGGAACCAAACCTGACGGGGCCAATGTGGGGCGACCAAAATCATGTGACACCTGACATGAAGAGCCTTCTGAATCACCCTCGGGAGAAGGGGGAATCGGGGGGAAGGCATAAAGCAGACCCGGGGGCCAATTGTGGGCTAGAGTGTCCCTGTGAGACTGTCCCTGAGAGGGTGCCAGAGTGAAGAACTCTCTGCACTTCGCATTGTTGGGGTTGGCGAACAAGTCGCAACAAGGGAGGCCCCATTTGGCGAAGATCTGTGCAGCCACTCTGTCGCTGAGGGACCACTCATGGGGCAACAGAAGAGTCCTGCTGAGCCTGTCTGCAATCACATTGGCTTTTCCCGGAATGTGCGTGGCTACTAAGAAACGTCGAGAGGCTATGGCCCAGCACCATACTCTCATGGCCTCCCTGCAAAGGGGGTAGGACCTGGTTCCGCCCTGCTTGTTTATGTGCCAAACTACCGACATGTTGTCGGATAGAATCGCAATAGTACCTTGGGGGAGAGCATGATGAAGTGCTTGTAAAACCAGAAGCACCACTCTCATTTCCAGGATATTGATGTGAAGGTGCGCTTCACAATCCTGCCAAGTGCCTTGGACAGACCTGTCCAGATAATGACCCCCCCACCCTATCTGGGAGGCGTCCGTGGTCACTGTGGCAACAGGGGGCTGAAGGGCGAAGGGAAGCCCCCGGTCCAGGTTGGACCGACAAAGCCACCAACGGAGGTCCCAACGACAGCTGTCCGTAACCAGAACTAAGTGGTTCAGGGGAAGTTCTTGGTATGACCATTGAACCGAGAATAGCCATTGCAGCACTCGCATGTGCAGCCTGGCTAATGGTACTAGGAGGATAGTTGCAGCCATCCAACCCAATAACTGAAGAATCTGTCTGGCAGGAGCTCGAGATTTGGGTAACAATTTTAGAACCTGTGATTGTAGAACCTGAATTCTTTCTGATGGCAAAAATGCCCGCATCCTTTTTGTGTCTAACTCTGCGCCTATAAAGGTGATACACTGAGATGGCCGCAGCACAGATTTTTCCCAATTGAAAGTGATTCCCAGCGAGAGACCCAAGGTTACTGTGGCCATCAGCGCTTGAATCAGTAGATGCTTGGAGGTGGCGGTGAGGAGCCAGTCGTCAAGATAGGGAAACACCCGGAATTCGAGACTTCTCAAGTGAGCTGTCACCACTGCCAGACACTTGGTAAACACCCTGGGGGCTGTGGTGAGACCAAAGGGCAGTGCACGAAACTGGAAATGACTGGTTCCTAGGCGAAAGCGTAAATGACTCCTGGACTCCTGACGTATCAATATGTGATAGTAAGCGTCCTTGAGGTCTATGGAGCACATCCAGACATCCTTCTCCAATAACTGGAGAATGGACTGAAGGGTGACCATCCGGAATTTGGACTTCTTTACAAAACGATTCAAAAGGCTGAGGTCCAAAATGGGCCTTACGTCCCCTGCCTTTTTTGGCACCAAAAATAATCTCGAGTAAGTTCCTGATCCGATCTGGTCGGCGGGGACGGGCTGGATGACCCCTTTGCTTAGCAGCTTTGAAACTTCTACGGCTGCCAGATCCCATTGACTGGGTGGCACGTCCGGGATTCTCCTTGTAGGAGGAGGGGGCTTGAAGAAGGGGATGAGGTAGCCTCCGGTTACAATCCGAAGCACCCACTGATCCTTGGTTATCGATTCCCAAGCCTGTGGGTGTTTTGCAAAACGACCCCCAACCGGCTCTGGAGAAGTACAGCCGGGCCACATCCTAGGGACGTTGAGGGTAGAAGGAACCACGAAAGGAATCGCGGTCTCCAGAATTACGGGGGCCTCTGCCACCTCTAGGGCGGCGTCTTCTGGAATCCCCCCCCCCCCCCTGCTCTGGAGGGAGGATCACTCGGTGGAGTAGAGAAGAACTTTTGATATTTCCTAAACCACATTTTCCCTCCTCTCTGGGCCTTGGGGTGTAGGTCTAGAGGGAGTGGAAAAACGGGCCCCAACGGCAGTCAAGGTCTTGCCCTCCTGCTTGCACCGAGTAAGAGTGTCCTTCACCTTGGGTCCAAACAAAGAAGACCCATCAAAGGGGGCGTCGGTGAAGGAAGACTTAAAGGCCTCCGCGAGTGGACACAAGCATAACCAGGCTTGTCTCCTAAGAGCCACTCCTGTACCCGCTGCTCTACTCGCCCCTTCGGCTGCATAGGAAATGAGCCTCATGGACGAGTTGACAATAGAAGTTAGGGTAGACATCTGGGCGCTTACGGTCTGTGCTAACGCCTCAGGGAGGTTACCCGCAAGGGACTCTCCTAACTCCTTGAGGAGGTCCCTTTGGAGCCTTGTAAAATGACAAAGATAGTTCAGCGACCGCATGGTAAAGGTCGCTGAAGAAAGGGCACGCTTCCCGTACCTATCCATGCTCCTAGAATCCTTATTAGGAGGATGAATAGACGTTGAAGCCTCTGCCACGTCCTGCTGAGTGGCAGATGCCACCACCATAGCATCAACCGCAACACCCTTAGTGAGGAATTCCTTCTGGGGAGGGGCTGAAAGAAACTTATTGGGCCTGGCAGGCACCGGTTCCGCCATATCAGGATGTTCCCACACCGTCCAAGAGATTAGGTCCAATAGCTCGTCGAAGGGTGGAGACACCCAGGAGGAGGAGGGCTGGGCCCCGAAGGCCTTGAGGAAAACTGACTCCTCAGCGGTAGGGGCTTTGGATTGCCAATCGCCTCTCTGTCTCAAGATCTCAAGGATATCCGAGAAAGAGACGTCATCCGAGGACGATTTAGGGGACCCCTCCGCATCATCGAGGTCAGTATCTGAAGTGATGGATTCATCTTGGGAATCAACGTGCTTCTTCTTACACAGTTTCTTTCTTGGGGGTTCATCCGAAGCAGATTCAGAAGGACCCACCAGAAGAAGGGAACCCCCCAAGGGGGTATCCTTAGGCCCTTGGGCCCCACTGCCGTGGGAAAGAATGCCTCCAGAGGCACCAGTACCCAAAACTTGGGACGGTGAGGTAGAAACCTGCTGAATCGGCAAGGTCATGGCCAGTGCACTCCTCATGGCCTCAAAAGCAGGACCTCCAGACTCTGCAGAGGGCACTTGCTGAGAGACCATGGTGGTACCGGGAATACCTGCGGCCGATGCTCCGAGGGGAAGACTGGGCATCGAAGAGGCGAGCTCCACAGTGTTGCCCTCGGCCCCCGCCGAGGAAGACCCGGTACCAAACCCTGACACCGAGGACAGGGTAGGAATGAAAGTTGGAGCAGCGAAAGTCCGAGGGGGTCCCTGCTCCGACTGGACGATTCTGCTCCGTTCTACCTGCACCGACTCCAATGGCTCCAAGGGGGTCGGAGGAGGAATCAAATGCATGGGATGTGGAGTAGGCTCCGAAGCCGCGTGGGCTGGAGCCGAGATCATTTTAGTAAAAAGCGGGGACTGGAACAGCCTCTGGATAACCCTATCCAAATCCAAATCCGATAACCTAGAGGATTTGGAGGAAACAGACTGGGGCCGAGAAGACTTCTGTCTCGGCTCCGACAAAGCAGGGTATCGGCTCCGAAAGGGTTCCAGCACTATCGGAGCTGAGACCGGAACCGGTTGCAACAGTGTCGGCGCCAAAGGAGGCTCCGGAGCCGAGGGGGAAGAGTCTGAGCTGCACATCTCCAACGGCTCCGAGACCAATGGAGCCGAGGTAGGTGATTGGCCTCTCGATGCACTAACCTGCGGCTCCAACACCAATGGAGCAGAGGAAAGAAGCACCGAGGAAGACCCTTCAGCCATCGGCTCCGAAGCCATTGGAGCCGAGGAAGAAGTCGTCGACCCTTGTTTCTTAGCTGTCAGGTCCGACGGACTGGTCGGAGCCGACGATCTATGCTTCTTGGGTGTCGGGCCCGACGGACTGGTCGGAGCCGATGATCTCTTCTTTTTTGAAGCTGGAGATGAAGCTAAAGCTTCTTCAAATGAAGGCTTAATCAAACCTCTAAGTATCAATTTATTTTTTCTCTCCTGGAGAACTCTGGAGGAAAAAGCGTGACACACACTGCAATTATCCTGTAAATGTTTTGGCCCTAAACAGTACACACAGACAGCATGGCTGTCTGTAATAGACATTTTATAATTACATTTTGTACACTTTTTGAAACCTGACTTTTGCTCTTTAGACATTTTCAGAGGAAAAAACAGGTAACCAACTACAAGGAAAAAAACAATAACAAAAGTATGGGCTAAAGCCCTCTAACTTAAACGGACTTAGCCCGACACAACAGATCAAACACACAGAGAAGGAGCTACGTGGGCTAAAGCCCTCTAACTTAAAAGGGCTTAGCCCGAACTATTTCAGTCATACTAAAAGAAAAAGATAAATACACAATAAGGGCAAAGGCCCTCTAACTTAAAACGGGCCTTGCCCAGTCCACTAGTAGCACGAAATGAATAAAAATTAAATTTTACACCAAACTGACCACAAACGCTCACAAAGCTGTTAAAACAGCTGTTTGTTTAAATACTGACAGAAACCCTAGTCAAAAAAGACAAAAAGGTCAAGAAAAACACTTAGCTCCAGCCAAGTCAAGACCACGTCCGGCTTGAAAAGCGGCAAACGAGATCTGGGGAAGCAGGTGTGGTGCATTATGGGATAAGGGGAAGCCCAGCCAATGAGAGACTTCGTTCTAGTGTATAGTGGCAGAGTCTGAGCCGACGGATCGGCTCGGAACCCATCAGTTATGAATGTAGGCGAGATAGGATCCCATTACATCTCATATTCAATAATACGTTTAAGAGAATGGGCTTACATACATCAGTACCCTGATTGAAGGACAAGCATTCTCCAGCAGGGTATTAATGTACAAGTAATGTGCAATGCCCACAGAAAAACAAGTCCACCTCTTCATGGCAGCATATCAAGCTGCCGTAGAATTCACTCAGAAAATGAAACAGCTGCCATTATTTTACACTCGCTAAGCAGTGCTTCTGCTGTTTAGCATGTGTACAATGTCAAAAATAAAAGACAAAAAAAAGAAGTGTGTGTGTGTGTGTGTGTGTTTATGCATGCATGTCAGTGAGAGCAAGCGAGCCGTTATTTTACACTCACTAAGCAGCACTTTTGCTGTTTAGTGACTGCAAAATAAAAAAAAAACAAAAAATGAAGTGTGTGCGAAAGACTTTATGAGAGTAAGAGAGCGCTCGAATGAGCATGTGTGTATTTCTGTCTGCATGTTTGAGTGAATGTGTGCATGAAAGCAGAGAGACTGTGTGTGTGAGCGTGTATATATGAGAAAGAGAGATCAAGAAAGTGAGAGTGATGTGTGAGTGAATGCATGTATGTATGCAGAAGAGACTGTGTGTGAGAGAGAGACTGAATGGGTTTATGAAAGCAGCTGGAGACAGAGAGATTGAGAAATAGGGTGAGACCAATCTTGTGTGAGTGAATGAGTGCACAAAATTAGAGAGACTGTGTGTGTGTTTGAGACAGCGAGAGTGAGTGAGTGAAGCATGAAAGTGGACCAACGATCCCCTGGTAGCATGTGTGAGAGAGAGTGAAGAGAGAATGATCTCTGCCAGTCCTTAGAGAATGGGCTCTTTGTAAAATTGTTGTGTTTTACTTACTTATGTATTTTTTTAAGTACCGTTTTATTTTTTTAATATATTTTGTATGTAAAATGCTTTCTCCAACACCATTAACATATACTGCAGCAAGTATGAAACATTAGGTGGAGGAAGTATTTTAAATCAAAAATATATTAAAAAAAAATAAACTAGAACTTAAAAAAATGTATAAGTAAGTAAAACAACAATTTTATGGAGAGCCTATTCTCCAAGTACAATAATGCCCTCCAGGGTGTGGGTTAATATGTAATTAATGCCCTTCCAGGGGTGTAGATGTCCCTGGGTGGGCATTAATTACACATTAACACACACCCTGTTGGGCATTATTGCTTGCTTCTATCATCATTCTAAATTAATGTCTGCCACAAAACATTTATAACTTATACCTCTAAGAGCTAAATTATTCTATATAAAGAAAGATCTAGTGTCCATTTCACTTACAACATGGATACTTCTCTTCCTTTAGACAAATGGCATAGACCTAAAGCAAGGAATAATTGTTCCCTTATGATGATGAGTCATATTATGCTAAGGATCTAGCAAGATCATCATGTCCCTTATGTATTCCTGAACAGAAACATTCATTTTATACGTGGTTGCCATATATACCATTGAGTTTTTGTACAATTACAAAACTTGTCATATAACACCACCTGTAATTGACAAGAACAGTTTTTGGTCAAGTCTAACACCTCCCATGTTCAAAATAATAAATACAAATATTATGTCTGCTACACTCAGTCTTAACTTTATTGAATTCCATCCTTGAAAATGGAAGAATCTTGAAAGACAGCAATTTATCAATACTTAAAAATTTGGAAAATATAGGCCTATTGTGTAAAATATTTCACATATTAACATATATTATTAGTATGAACCAATATTTTTTTAATACTACATAATATTTCTGTGAAAATGTGAATTTAGTTATGCAACAAATTTTTACTGTACATATGTCTCCTCACAGCTGACTGCAGACTAGCTAATTAGGCTATAACGGACTGAACACACTGGTCTGGATCAAAGCATGAATACATATGTTGGAACATAACATGACTGCAGATCGATCTTCAAATGGTGTCTGATTTTGTCACTGAAGGCTCCTCATCCTGAATACTGTCAATGGCTTCATATCCCTGTCACTAAGCAGTACTATTTACCATTTATTTGCCAAGCTGGAGTCTATGCAAGCTGGAACAGAAGGAAACAGGTGGTACTAAATGCTATCAACCAGTTCCATTTTTTCATGTTTGTGGAATCCTGAGGTTGGAATATACAAGTAAAATTTGGTGTGGGGGAATGCAGGAAGGCTTGCCCCTCTAGCAAAATGCTTTTTTTTTGGAAGTTTTTATAGGTATGTGTAGTCACTTGATAATTTTTCTGGTCGGTGAAGTCTTTTCTTATGACAAGTGAAGCAATCACCAGGACTTGGGATCTGTATGCATTCTTTTGGCAGTCAGTCTTTGATGTCTTTGCTCTTGACTATTCTGCAATGCCACTAATAAAATAGTAGCGATATGACTGGAAAACTCTGTTTATATTCCAATCCCCAAAAAGAGGAATGCTAAAGAATATTTAAATTATCAAACAAATGCAACTGTTTCACATGCTGGCAATGTGATGTTTAAGATTCTGCAAACTTGACTCCAAAACTATGTTGACTGAGAACTATCAGAAGCATAAGCTGGTTTTAGAAGAGATGGGGACACCAGAAATCAAATGGCCAAAATACACTGGATAACTGAAAAAGCAACGGAGTTCTAGAAATCCATTTATATCTGCTTTACTGACTATTATAAAGCAGTTGACTGTATTGACCATAACAATCTTGGCAACATCTTCAATAAATAAGGATACTGAGCCACCTTGTTTTACCTCCTGAGACATCTGATTGCATAAAAAGAAGCACCAGTTACAAGCAAATATGGAATAACCAAAAACTGCAGTCAAGATATCCACATGGCTGATGTTATTTTTTCCAATAACTAAAAAACACAGCCAAAATACCAATGACTAAAAACTGCATTTTTTTCTTTTTCTTTTCTTTTTTTTTGTTGGTTAGAGTAATATTGTGTGTCTTGTGTATATCTTGACCAAGTTTTTTGGTGGTTGGTTATAATTTTACACTGGCTGTTTTATACAGCCTTATTTTGGTTAGTCAATATAGAATGACTCACTGGTTCCCAGGTTGCAAAGTAGTGTAACAAAACTAGATGCTATCACCATACACATTTAATTTATATGCTGAATATACTGTGCAAAATGCCATGTCAGGTGAGTCAGTTACTGGAATCAAAATTACTAGGAGAAATATGAACAACCTCAGATATGCAGACAATACCATTCATAAAAATAAACCAAAAGAGGAAATGAACAGAGAGCTGATGGAGATGCAAAGTAAGTGGTGCAAAAGCAGGTGTGCTGCTCAATATAGCAGCCACAAAAAAAAAACAAATCTATCATCCAGCTGTATCAATTGCTTGCAAACAGATTGGGGAGGGTGGAAGTGGAGAAAGTAACTAGCTTCTTGTGAGGAAATTTATACCAAGTCTAGAGTTTTGATTTTTCTTTGGAGAATATCTATCAACAAAGATCCATACAATAAATGTTATGGTTTTCCTAGTAACAACTAGCAGCTGTGAGATTTGATTATAAGCAGGGATGCCAGATTTCTTAAGGGCCCGGTAAGGACAAAAAAATGCCTTTCACATTAAGTAAAGACAAAAAGGTATTTCATTCATATGAAACAGCAGAGCAGCCAGTTTCCCATTAAGCAGAAGTGGCTACGCTGCGATTTTTGATTGGCTTGTATACTGATATATTAGCCAATCAACACTTCGCACAGCACAGCCTCTTCTGTTCAATACAGAACAGCCTGCTGTTCCGCACTGAACAGAAGTGGCTCCGCTTTGCGATTTATGATTGGCTCATATACTGGCATATGGGCCAATTAAAAATCGCAGAGTGGAGGCTGTTTCACCAGGATTTTAACCGGCAGTGTGGGACTTGGGATTGGGCTACTGATCCTGGGACAATCTCGCTCAAATAGGGATGTCTGGCAACCCTGACTACAAGTTACATTGAGTGAGTGGTGTGTGTGTGTGTGTGTGTGTGTGTGTGTGTGTGTGTGTGTGTGTGTGTGTGTGTGTGTGTGTATGGTGCTACAGAACATTTTTGAGAATCTTGTGGACAGCAAGAAGATAAAGTCAGTAAATACTCAAGGAAATAAATACAATCTGCTCATTGTACAGTTTGACAGCAAAACGAAAATTCAAATACTTTGGTGACATGATACAAACAAAAGATTCATTGGAGAATACATTGGTGCTGACAAAGACTGAAGGCAAAAGAAGTGTTGACAGAGGCTAAAATGGATAGACAGTATTAGTAAAGTAATGAATATGAATTTACAATAGCACAAGCCACAGCTGATAACAGGCCTGATGTACTAAACACCTTAAGGTCATGAAAACCAAGACATTACTAAACAAGTAAATAACAAGTACTTTTGCACCAAGGTAAACATGTATAGAGAAATGTGTTTGAACTTTGAATATGCAATCTAATATATTAATAAACAAGTTTTGTATATGTGTGAACACACACACACACATATATATATATATATATGTACATGCACACAGACATACAAAACATATTGCATTATCCTATTTTCACACTTATATGTTCATAGATGTATACCAGGCAAACAACCACAAGAGCCCTTATAAACCTAGCCATGCAACCCAAATGTGACTCACAAATTTGATTTATATATGGGGTGATTTACTGACTGCCTCTGTCCAAGAGTGATATAGGCTCCAGACCGGGGTGAATTTCCAATTACCCATCTACTGGTCCAAGTTGTGCTTAAGTAGGAATAATGTTTTAGTTCAGTGAAAAATCTTGAGCAATGCTTTGCTTATGACATGCTACTGCACATGTGCACATTCATTATACAGCTACACACACACACACACATATATATATATATATATATATATACACACACACACAGCCACACACACACGTATCCACACACAAATTCACAGTTACAATGCATATTCACACATTCTCATCTCCAAATACATTGATTATTGTATTTGCTACTGATCCATTTTCATTGCATTCGAATGTTAAAATCACATGCCAGAATCAAAATGTGTTCTCTTAAAACAGGTTTGCTTTCTTCTTAATGATTCAGAGTGAACTGCTTTATAGGCCCTAAACTCTCTCTCTCTCAAGGCAGCGTTAGTTCAAGTGTTATTTACGTGACCAAGGGAATGCCTTCTGCCTTAGACTGTTAAGTGGGAGGGTAAGGATAGACAGGTTGTCTGCATGCTTTGTTTGTTTCTTATGGATATGTCATTTAGACTGCACATATGTATGCAACTGTCTGACTGATGACATGTTAAAACACTGACTTTCCTTCTTTATTAGCAGACAAACAGAGGGCAAAACTTTTACTCTGTTGTCACTACGTTAGTTATGTCTCTTCTGGACAAATGATTCTTTCTGAATATGGCTATCACTCACATCATATTACATCTATCTGATCAGTTTTCTCATTTGAGCAGCCGTTTTTCTATATCTCAGTATATTTGTCAGAGCTTATACTACAGTGTTCTGCTAATTGCTGGGTGATTTACAAAGCCGCAAGTTTACCAGTCTATTTTCTCTTTTACTTCCTGCCATTCTTTCCACTTTCCAAGCACTCTTCCCTTAAAGAATAGCTGGAGAATCTATTAAGCACAAAATTAGTTTCCTTGACAAAGCTTGGCCCTGACTGACATGCATTTCACCTTCTTACTGCAAAAAATCTGGACAAAGCCTAAAATAATGGTGGGGGATGATAAAGGCCCAAAAATAGGGGCAAATTTTAAATATTGCTTTAATTAACTTAGAATGTTGTTAGAACAGGATTTGTGCTGGTGCATTTTCTGAAGGGCATGGAGTCTAAAACTCAAATGCATATCCTTATTTAGTGATTTCAATCTTTAGAGATTTACCAGAAAACCACAAATTTTATAAGAAATAGACCACAAATATGAGGCAAATTCTAGACACTGTGTGAAAATCTGGACAGTTGAGAGGTACCTCACACCAAGTAATGGTTACTTCCCTTTTTGGAACAAAAATAGAAGATATATATTGAAAATGTAGGTATCTATTACACTTTCATACTGCAGTTATGTCAGAAAATATTTCTTACAGCAGACAAACTATCTTCACTGCAGTTTTACCATAGCTTAGGAACACTTTGCTCCTACCCATCCATCTATCCACCCACACATACAGTTTATATAAGAAGTTATGTCGCTTAACACCTGTCATAGAAATTGGTGCATTAGATAAATAATTCTATATTTTACTCATGAAGGAATAGTACTAAAGTGCTCATTTTTCTCAGAAGATGATGTCCATCTGTCAGGCAACAGGGCTAAAATGTTAATTAATTAATTAGAGGTTCCCAAAGTATGCCTTGTATGTCTGTCAAATGAATGAAAAAGTTTATTAAAAGGTAACCAACTCTCTAAGTCTGAACAGAACTGAACAAGATTATGGACATTTTTTTCTGCATACAGTAAATCTTTGCATCAACTCAAACATGACTGTGGAAAAATCAGTCTTGCACATGCACAGCTTCTGTTCTTACTACAGCAACAGAAACTATGAAGGTAGTGTTTATATCCTTGTAAATAAAAGGTTACAATACAGTCTTAAAATGACATTTAGTAATGTAGAAACTTTGTGTCTCTAGATTGTTTTATTTATTTTGCTGAAAACATGTCTAGAAATATTTAAACACTGTTAGAATTATAGTATGGAAAATAAAAAAAAGATGTAAGAAGTATCTCAGTTTAGAATTTAATTTTATTGCACAACTGCAATGTAAACTTTTATTGCAAAGACAGATCTTCCTCAGTCATAAAACAGCCATCTAAGTACTTTTTTTATGAAAAAAAAATATTTGAGTTTCAATATAATGAATAAACAGATCAATTATAAGAGAAACAAATAACTATTTACATAGGTCCACAGCTAATCGATGCATCAAAGTTATACAGGTCAATAACAATATTTTTTCAAGCAAGTCTTTAAATTTAAGCCAAGATTTATACAAATATATAAAATTAGAAGTTCTCATCTTTATAGTATACAATTCACTACAGAAAACAATTTTTGCCATACTAAAAAATTCAACACAGGGGCAGGGTAACCTTACGTTTCCTGTTTTTAGTAATTACTACTCTGGCTATAGCAAGAATAGACCATATAGGAGGAATTTGAGTTTTGGAATTATCTCAGGAATTGGAGAATTAAATAAAACCAAAGATATGGAAATATTACATCTATCTGACCATGGGGCTTGAATGAAGTTATTATTTGCTTCCCAAAAAAGGAAATGACTTCATATTCATATAACATATGCATCCAATCAGCTATTATTTCAGAATCACATCTCCAGCATTCAATTCTATTTCATTTATACATAACTGTAATTATGCTAGGAGTGACAAAAGTTCTGTGTAAGAATTTCCAAGTAAAATTTTCCAATGTCGTTTTATCTATTTATATTAATATAATTTTCTTGTTTTCTTCAAAGAAGTCTCTGTTATTAATTTCTGAGGAATAATTCCAATAGGAATTATTTAAATAAGTGAAATCTAACATAAGCATTTTATAAATGTGTGACAATTATGATTTATTTTTTATTGTATTATTATTTATTAAGAATTCCAATATTTTGGGGAACAATTTCTAATCTAGATTAAATATCTTATTTATTTCTGTGTTCACAAAATCTCTAAATATTTGTAATTTTAACTAATTCTTAGAATCATGATTATATCTGGACCTTAAGTTTTCAACAATATATATTTCAGTACCATTTAATAACTGATGCCAATAAACTATGTTATTCTGTTCTTTCTACCTGCGGTGGTGGTGCTGCGGTAGTGTTGTCGCCTCACAGTAAGACGCTGTCCGGTTCGATTCTCAGCTAGAGCGTCTTCTGCGTGGAGACATGCGTGATTGGGCGTACCTTCGTTGAAGGTTGTGCATCAGGGCTGGTAACTTGGCACATAAAAATCAACTACCAATCATTAGCGGACCGGAGTTCCGCTGTGGCGACCCCTAACCGGGAAAAGCCGAAAGACACAAACAAACATTCTGTTCTTTCAATACTAACATTTTCATGAAGTTATGAGTTTCTAAGCAGTCATTTGTATATACAATTGAAAATATTAAGTCTTTAATACAATTGTTAGAATATGTGAACTTCCAAAAAGAGGAAAGAATATTATTTATATAGGGAATATGAGTAAATTCCATTCATGCAAAAATCTTTTAATAACCAGATAAAGCTATTAGGAACTATTTGTTTATGAATAGTTGTACTATATTTATATGATATTTCTTGATGTATTTGTTTCCATTTTGAATTGTATGATGAATTTATCCACAATGCAATATTTTTTTTTACAATTGCTTTAGTAGCATACAATTAAATATCAGGGAATCCTACTCCACCATTATCCCAACCTTTTTCTGTGCCAATCCAGAGAAACTCTTGGTTTATTGGGATGACAAAAAATAAGTAAAATATTATTTCTCTTCTTCATCATTTTTTTTGGTGGAGGTAGTATTAAAGATTGTAAGGCAAATAATATTTTAGGGAGAATTACCATCTTAATTACCATTAATCGTTCTTCCATAGTAAAGAAAAATGTATTCCAATTTGTGACTAAACTTAAAATTTTATCAAGACCCTGTTGAAAGTTTGTTTGTATCATTTCTTTCCTGTTAGACATAATGGTTATACCAACATATTTAATTTGATTGCTATTCCAATTTTAGTTAGAATAGTTTTGTAAGAATTTTTCAATTTCTTATTAATTAGTAATGCACTTATTATGATTAAATCTTAAGTTGAAGATTTCTTCAAACTGATTCATAGGACTATTATATGTTCTGATGATTTTTTAATATTTCCTATTGTTGGCAAAATATAATCAGCAAACAGTTTGATCTTTGGGTCAAAATCTTTTATTTTGATACCATTAATATTCTTATTGGATGTACTGCTGTTAGCAAGGGTCTATATCATGAGATCAACATCTTAAAATGTCGACTCTCAGCTGTTCAACACGAAAATGTCAAACTCCAACTTTCTTGAATGGCCAAATCATTGATTTCTTTCTGTTGGAAAGAAATCAGTTGGCCGTTCTGTTACACCTACCCGTTCCCTGACTGTAGTGTGGTCTCAGAGTTAGAATATTTAGTTATGGTGGATGTGGGGGGCACAGCCCCCCACAATGGGGGGTGTGGTGGGTGAAGTCCCCCCACTTAAATATATTTGTTTTTGTGTGGCGCTGGTGTTTGGCCAACCGGTTTCTTTCCGTTGGAAAGAAATCGGTGATTTGGCTGTTTGGGAAAGTTGGAGTTCGACATTTTCGTATCGAACAACTGAGTGCTGACATTTTAAGATGTCGATCTCATGATATAGACCCTATTAGCAAAGGGTTCTTTTGCTAATAGAAAAAGTAAAGGGGATAATGGACAACTTTGTTTTGTGCCCATTTGTAATTTAAAGGCATTAGAAAGAAAACAGCCTATTTTAATATAAGCACAAGAGTTATCGTTGAATTTAGAAATTAATGCAATTAGCTCAGATGAGAAATTATACACCAAGTGTTTTAAACAGATAACGTCAATTCATTGAGTCAAAAGTCTCATCTAAATCAAGACTAATAATACAATGATCTGAGTGATGTGTGAGTGAATGCATGTATGTATGCAGAAGAGACTGTGTGTGAGAGAGAGACTGAATGAGTTTATGAAAGCAGCTGGAGACTGAGAGAGATTGAGAAATAGGGTGAGACCAATCTTGTGTGAGTGAATGAGTGCACAAAATTAGAGAGACTGTGTGTGTGTTTGAGACAGCGAGAGTGAGTGAGTGAAGTATGAAAGTGGACCAACGATCCCCTGGTAGCATGTGTGAGAGAGAGTGAAGAGAGAATGATCTCTGCCAGTCCTTAGAGAATGGGCTCTTTGTAAAATTGTTGTGTTTTACTTACTTATGTATTTTTTTAAGTACCGTTTTATTTTTTTTAATATATTTTGTATGTAAAATGCTTTCTCCAACACCATTAACATATACTGCAGCAAGTATGAAACATTAGGTGGAGGAAGTATTTTAAATCAAAAATATATTAAAAAAAAATAAACTAGAACTTAAAAAAAATGTATAAGTAAGTAAAACAACAATTTTATGGAGAGCCTATTCTCTAAGTACAATAATGCCCTCCAGGGTGTGGGTTAATATGTAATTAATGCCCTTCCAGGGGTGTAGATGTCCCTGGGCGGGCATTAATTACACATTAACACACACCCTGTTGGGCATTATTGCTTGCTTCTATCATCATTCTAAATTAATGTCTGCCACAAAACATTTATAACTTATACCTCTAAGAGCTAAATTATTCTATATAAAGAAAGATCTAGTGTCCATTTCACTTACAACATGGATACTTCTCTTCCTTTAGACAAATGGCATAGACCTAAAGCAAGGAATAATTGTTCCCTTATGATGATGAGTCATATTATGCTAAGGATCTAGCAAGATCATCATGTCCCTTATGTATTCCTGAACAGAAACATTCATTTTATACGTGGTTGCCATATATACCATTGAGTTTTTGTACAATTACAAAACTTGTCATATAACACCACCTGTAATTGACAAGAACAGTTTTTGGTTAAGTCTAACACCTCCCATGTTCAAAATAATAAATACAAATATTATGTCTGCTACACTCAGTCTTAACTTTATTGAATTCCATCCTTGAAAATGGAAGAATCTTGAAAGACAGCAATTTATCAATACTTAAAAATTTGGAAAATATAGGCCTCTGATGTAAAATATTTCACATATTAACATATATTATTAGTATGAACCAATATTTTTTTAATACTACATAATATTTCTGTGAAAATGTGAATTTAGTTATGCAACAAATTTTTACTATACATATGTCTCCTCACAGCTGACTGCAGACTAGCTGGTTAGGCTATAACGGACTGAACACACTGGTCTGGATCAAAGCATGAATACATATGTTGGAACATAACATGACTGCAGATCGATCTTCAAATGGTGTCTGATTTTGTCACTGAAGGCTCCTCATCCTGAATACTGTCAATGGCTTCATATCCCTGTCACTAAGCAGTACTATTTACCATTTATTTGCCAAGCTGGAGTCTATGCAAGCTGGAACAGAAGGAAACAGGTGGTACTAAATGCTATCAACCAGTTCCATTTTTTCATGTTTGTGGAATCCTGAGGTTGGAATATACAAGTAAAATTTGGTGTGGGGGAATGCAGGAAGGCTTGCCCCTCTAGCAAAATGCTTTTTTTTTTTGGAAGTTTTCATAGGTATGTGTAGTCACTTGATAATTTTTCTGGTCGGTGAAGTCTTTTCTTATGACAAGTGAAGCAATCACCAGGACTTGGGATGTGTATGCATTCTTTTGGCAGTCAGTCTTTGATGTCTTTGCTCTTGACTATTCTGCAATGCCACTAATAAAATAGTAGCGATATGACTGGAAAACTCTGTTTATATTCCAATCCCCAAAAAGAGGAATGCTAAAGAATATTTAAATTATCAAACAAATGCAACTGTTTCACATGCTGGCAATGTGATGTTTAAGATTCTGCAAACTTGACTCCAAAACTATGTTGACTGAGAACTATCAGAAACATAAGCTGGTTTTAGAAGAGATGGGGACACCAGTAATCAAATGGCCAAAATACACTGGATAACTGAAAAAGCAACGGAGTTCTAGAAATCCATTTATATCTGCTTTACTGACTATTATAAAGCAGTTGACTGTATTGACCATAACAATCTTGGCAACATCTTCAATAAATAAGGATACTGAGCCACCTTGTTTTACCTCCTGAGACATCTGATTGCATAAAAAGAAGCACCAGTTACAAGCAAATATGGAATAACCAAAAACTGCAGTCAAGATATCCACATGGCTGATGTTATTTTTTCCAATAACTAAAAAACACAGCCAAAATACCAATGACTAAAAACTGCATTTTTTTCTTTTTCTTTTCTTTTTTTTTGTTGGTTAGAGTAATATTGTGTGTCTTGTGTATATCTTGACCAAGTTTTTTGGTGGTTGGTTATAATTTTACACTGGCTGTTTTATACAGCCTTATTTTGGTTAGTCAATATAGAATGACTCACTGGTTCCCAGGTTGCAAAGTAGTGTAACAAAACTAGATGCTATCACCATACACATTTAATTTATATGCTGAATATACTGTGCAAAATGCCATGTCAGGTGAGTCAGTTACTGGAATCAAAATTACTAGGAGAAATATGAACAACCTCAGATATGCAGACAATACCATTCATAAAAATAAACCAAAAGAGGAAATGAACAGAGAGCTGATGGAGATGCAAAGTAAGTGGTGCAAAAGCAGGTGTGCTGCTCAATATAGCAGCCACAAAAAAAAAACAAATCTATCATCCAGCTGTATCAATTGCTTGCAAACAGATTGGGGAGGGTGGAAGTGGAGAAAGTAACTAGCTTCTTGTGAGGAAATTTATACCAAGTCTAGAGTTTTGATTTTTCTTTGGAGAATATCTATCAACAAAGATCCATACAATAAATGTTATGGTTTTCCTAGTAACAACTAGCAGCTGTGAGATTTGATTATAAGCAGGGATGCCAGATTTCTTAAGGGCCCAGTAAGGACAAAAAAATGCCTTTCACATTAAGTAAAGACAAAAAAAGGTATTTCATTCATATGAAACAGCAGAGCAGCCAGTTTCCCATTAAGCAGAAGTGGCTACGCTTTGCGATTTTTGATTGGCTTGTATACTGATATATTAGCCAATCAACACTTCGCACAGCACAGCCTCTTCTGTTCAATACAGAACAGCCTGCTGTTCCGCACTGAACAGAAGTGGCTCCGCTTTGCGATTTATGATTGGCTCATATGCTGGCATATGGGCCAATTAAAAATCGCAGAGTGGAGGCTGTTTCACCAGGATTTTAACCGGCAGTGTGGGACTTGGGATTGGGCTACTGATCCTGGGACAATCTCGCTCAAATAGGGATGTCTGGCAACCCTGACTACAAGTTACATTGAGTGAGTGGTGTGTGTGTGTGTGTGTGTGTGTGTGTGTGTGTGTATGGTGCTACAGAACATTTTTGAGAATCTTGCGGACAGCAAGAAGATAAAGTCAGTAAATACTCAAGGAAATAAATACAATCTGCTCATTGTACAGTTTGACAGCAAAACGAAAATTCAAATACTTTGGTGACATGATACAAACAAAAGATTCATTGGAGAATACATTGGTGTTGACAAAGACTGAAGGCAAAAGAAGTGTTGACAGAGGCTAAAATGGATAGACAGTATTAGTAAAGTAATGAATATGAATTTACAATAGCACAAGCCACAGCTGATAACAGGCCTGATGTACTAAACACCTTAAGGTCATGAAAACCAAGACATTACTAAACAAGTAAATAACAAGTACTTTTGCACCAAGGTAAACATGTATAGAGAAATGTGTTTGAACTTTGAATATGCAATCTAATATATTAATAAACAAGTTTTGTATATGTGTGAACACACACACACACACACACACACACATATATATATATATATGTACATGCACACAGACATACAAAACATATTGCATTATCCTATTTTCACACTTATATGTTCATAGATGTATACCAGGCAAACAACCACAAGAGCCCTTATAAACCTAGCCATGCAACCCAAATGTGACTCACAAATTTGATTTATATATGGGGTGATTTACTGACTGCCTCTGTCCAAGAGTGATATAGGCTCCAGACCGGGGTGAATTTCCAATTACCCATCTACTGGTCCAAGTTGTGCTTAAGTAGGAATAATGTTTTAGTTCAGTGAAAAATCTTGAGCAATGCTTTTCTTATGACATGCTACTGCACATGTGCACATTCATTATACAGCTACACACACACACACACACACATATATATATATATATATATATATATATATATATATATATATATACACACACACACACACACAGCCACACACACACGTATCCACACACAAATTCACAGTTACAATGCATATTCACACATTCTCATCTCCAAATACATTGATTATTGTATTTGCTACTGATCCATTTTCATTGCATTCGAATGTTAAAATCACATGCCAGAATCAAAATGTGTTCTCTTAAAACAGGTTTGGTTTCTTCTTAATGATTCAGAGTGAACTGCTTTATAGGCCCTAAACTCTCTCTCTCTCAAGGCAGCGTTAGTTCAAGTGTTATTTACGTGACCAAGGGAATGCCTTCTGCCTTAGACTGTTAAGTGGGAGGGTAAGGATAGACAGGTTGTCTGCATGCTTTGTTTGTTTCTTATGGATATGTCATTTAGACTGCACATATGTATGCAACTGTCTGACTGATGACATGTTAAAACACTGACTTTCCTTCTTTATTAACAGACAAACCGAGGGCAAAACTTTTACTCTGTTGTCACTACGTTAGTTATGTCTCTTCTGGACAAATGATTCTTTCTGAATATGGCTATCACTATTGGCAGAGCAATAAATAACACTCTAGTCTGACATCTCATATCAGATAGGAGGTCAACAAATAAATGGTTCTGGAGTCTAAACCATGTGCTGAAGAATTACTGCCATCCTGCCATGACAAGTCTGAGAAAATTCTGCAGAGACGTGTTTGGAAACTTGATACACATTTCATGAACAGAGTGAGATTTCATGCCGCATAATTCAGAAACCTAAAAATAGTCAGCAATAATTTTCAAGCTGCAAATTGCTGCTGAAAGGAAATCCTGTGAGGATTTCTTCAAAGTACAGTTTATATTTTTTAAATAAAGTCACTGATAAAGGTGGGTATAAATATTCACCTCAAACTAATATAAATTAACTCACTGAGAAAGTTAAAATTCCATGACAGTCATAATTAAGTTATTAAATGGGCCTCATAAATATTCTCTTTATCAAACTGATTCAAAAATAGGAAGGAGCTGGGCTAAGTGTTGGATGACTGGTATGAATAGTATTTGCCACTAAAAAAAGTCAGAAAACCACATGTTTAGTGGTGGTAACTTTGACATTACAGTATTAAGGAAAATGTGTATAGCGTCTTCGAAAATATGCTTCTTAGTCCCAATGTGCAGTAAAAATTTCTGATTGGAGGATATCTAACACACCTGTGAATCTGACTGTTTTGCCTGAACCAAGATCAGAGAAGTCCACAAAGTCTAACAAACTCAAATAAATGAACAATACTCCTCTGAATGAGATGAAGTTTATGTTTCAGTAAGAATACTTCTAGATCTCTGCGACACTTCCACTCTACACAATAACTCTTACTAATCACTATGGTCTGCTCATCCTCACTAGCAGAACATTCTGACATTCTGTTTTGAAAAGGCAGCACATCACAGCAGAGCGGCAATGTCTACTTGTGATTTTCTTTGACCTCAGTAAAGCCCAGCACAGTGACGCAAAAAAGGCTGACTAACCTATGTAACTTGCACCAGCTAGAAAACGGTTAAAAACTACTAACAATTCAAGTATATAGCACCATTACTGCCCTGTATACCTAGGAGACACATGCAATAGACTATAGCCAGTTTTATCCAAGTGGCTATATATATCAGAAAAGGCATGGAATAAGCAAACATAATGTAGAACAGAACAAATAAAACTGATTACACATCAGCTACATACAATCAGATACATAAAATTGCCACACAGACCTCAAAAGTAGCATCCTAAAAAAACAGTGATACATAATTTAAGCATTATCAAGTTATCTCATAGGGATGAAAATAATGCAGTATACAACTATTTGCTGATTTTCTGTACTCACTTTTTAGGGTCACTGGGGATGAAGACTGACAGTAAATAGCCTGGCCATATAGCCCCACTGCCAGAGCATCAACAGCTTGCCTAAAGTCTAACAAAAATGCAGCCCAGTTTTCATGTTTTCCCCAGTTAGAAGTATTAACATGGAAAATATACAGCTTATATGTTCCGTTTCCCCCATCCATGGACTTTGTGATGCACTACACAGTATTTACATCTAACGTTTATTTTGTCTGAATGGCAGCTTTTTTAAAATGGCTGCATCACTGTTTATTATTAGAATTGGTTTATATTAGTTAAGGGAAAAAATCCAGGCTTTGCAGCAATGTAAGCTTTGTTTCAACTAAATTGTCTTCTAAACATTACATTTCTACAGTCAGTATAGACTGAATTTTATGTGGCAACTGTTCCTTCTGTATTCCCTGTACATTATTATTTCATATTCTGGATGGTCTAGTTTTTTTCTCTTTCATGTTAAGATGTTTTTTTTTTTTTTTTGTTCATAGGTTCACCTTATTACAGTTAATAGCTTTAAGTTCTAACTTACACCCCCCCCCCCCAGTTTAGGAAACTTTTCTGGTCACAACCTGCTATCATTTGGCATCATTTTCTCCCTCCTCAAAAGGTATGATCTAACATATTACATCTATCTGATCAGTTTTCTCATTTGAGCAGCCGTTTTTCTATATCTCAGTATATTTGTCAGAGCTTATACTACAGTGTTCTGCTAATTGCTGGGTGATTTACAAAGCCACAAGTTTACCAGTCTATGTTCTCTTTTACTTCCTGCCATTCTTTCCACTTTCCATGCACTCTTCCCATAAAGAATAGCTGGAGAATCTATTAAGCACAAAATTAGTTTCCTTGACAAAGCTTGGCCCTGACTGACATGCATTTCACCTTCTTACTGCAAAAAATCTGGACAAAGCCTAAAATAATGGTGGGGGATGATAAAGGCCCTAAAATGGGGGCAAATTTTAAATATTGCTTTAATTAACTTAGAATGTTGCTAGAATAACAGGATTTGTGCTGGTGCATTTTCTGAAGGGCATGGAGTCTAAAACTCAAATGCATATCCTTATTTAGTGATTTCAATCTTTAGAGATTTACCAGAAAACCACAAATTTTATAAGAAATAGACCACAAATATGAGGCAAATTCTAGACACTGTGTGAAAATCTGGACAGTTGAGAGGTACCTCACACCAAGTAATGGTTACTTCCCTTTTTGGAACAAAAATAGAAGATATATATTGAAAATGTAGGTATCTATTACACTTTCATACTGCAGTTATGTCAGAAAATATTTCTTACAGCAGACAAACTATCTTCACTGCAGTTTTACCATAGCTTAGGAACACTTTGCTCCTACCCATCCATCTATCCACCCACACATACAGTTTATATAAGAAGTTATGTCGCTTAACACCTGTCATAGAAATTGGTGCATTAGATAAATAATTCTATATTTTACTCATGAAGGAATAGTACTAAAGTGCTCATTTTTCTCAGAAGATGATGTCCATCTGTCAGGCAACAGGGCTAAAATGTTAATTAATTAATTAGAGGTTCCCAAAGTATGCCTTGTATGTCTGTCAAATGAATGAAAAAGTTTATTAAAAGGTAACCAACTCTCTAAGTCTGAACAGAACTGAACAAGATTATGGACATTTTTTTCTGCATACAGTAAATCTTTGCATCAACTCAAACATGACTGGAAAAATCAGTCTTGCACATGCACAGCTTCTGTTCTTACTACAGCAACAGAAACTATGAAGGTAGTGTTTATATCCTTGTAAATAAAAGGTTACAATACAGTCTTAAAATGACATTTAGTAATGTAGAAACTTTGTGTCTCTAGATTGTTTTATTTATTTTGCTGAAAACATGTCTAGAAATATTTAAACACTGTTAGAATTATAGTATGGAAAATAAAAAAAAGATGTAAGAAGTATCTCAGTTTAGAATTTAATTTTATTGCACAACTGCAATGTAAACTTTTATTGCAAAGACAGATCTTCCTCAGTCATAAAACAGCCATCTAAGTACTTTTTTTATGAAAAAAAAAATATTTGAGTTTCATTATAATGAATAAACAGATCAATTATAAGAGAAACAAATAACTATTTACATAGGTCCACAGCTAATCGATGCATCAAAGTTATACAGGTCAATAACAATATTTTTTCAAGCAAGTCTTTAAATTTAAGCCAAGATTTATACAAATATATAAAATTAGAAGTTCTCATCTTTATAGTATACAATTCACTACAGAAAACAATTTTTGCCATACTAAAAAATTCAACACAGGGGCAGGGTAACCTTACGTTTCCTGTTTTTAGTAATTACTACTCTGGCTATAGCAAGAATAGACCATATAGGAGGAATTTGAGTTTTTGGAATTATCTCAGGAATTGGAGAATTAAATAAAACCAAAGATATGGAAATATTACATCTATCTGACCATGGGGCTTGAATGAAGTTATTATTTGCTTCCCAAAAAAGGGGAAATGACTTCATATTCATATAACATATGCATCCAATCAGCTATTATTTCAGAATCACATCTCCAGCATTCAATTCTATTTCATTTATACATAACTGTAATTATGCTAGGAGTGACAAAAGTTCTGTGTAAGAATTTCCAAGTAAAATTTTCCAATGTCGTTTTATCTATTTATATTAATATAATTTTCTTGTTTTCTTCAAAGAAGTCTCTGTTATTAATTTCTGAGGAATAATTCCAATAGGAATTATTTAAATAAGTGAAATCTAACATAAGCATTTTATAAATGTGTGACAATTATGATTTATTTTTTATTGTATTATTATTTATTAAGAATTCCAATATTTTGGGGAACAATTTCTAATCTAGATTAAATATCTTATTTATTTCTGTGTTCACAAAATCTCTAAATATTTGTAATTTTAACTAATTCTTAGAATCATGATTATATCTGGACCTTAAGTTTTCAACAATATATATTTCAGTACCATTTAATAACGGATGCCAATAAACTATGTTATTCTGTTCTTTCTACCTGCGGTGGTGGTGCTGCGGTAGTGTTGTCGCCTCACAGTAAGACGCTGTGGAGACATGCGTGATTGGGCGTACCTTCGTTGAAGGTTGTGCATCAGGGCTGGTAACTTGGCACATAAAAATCAACTACCAATCATTAACGGACCGGAGTTCCGCTGTGGCGACCCCTAACCGGGAAAAGCCGAAAGACACAAACAAACATTCTGTTCTTTCAATACTAACATTTTCATGAAGTTATGAGTTTCTAAGCAGTCATTTGTATATACAATTGAAAATATTAAGTCTTTAATACAATTGTTAGAATATGTGAACTTCCAAAAAGAGGAAAGAATATTATTTATATAGGGAATATGAGTAAATTCCATTTATGCAAAAATCTTTTAATAACCAGATAAAGCTATTAGGAACTATTTGTTTATGAATAGTTGTACTATATTTATATGATATTTCTTGATGTATTTGTTTCCATTTTGAATTGTATGATGAATTTATCCACAATGCAATATTTTTTTTTACAATTGCTGAAGTAGCATACAATTAAATATCAGGGAATCCTACTCCACCATTATCCCAACCTTTTTTTGTGCCAATCCAGAGAAACTCTTGGTTTATTGGGATGACAAAAAATAAGTAAAATATTATTTCTCTTCTTCATCATTTTTTTTGGTGGAGGTAGTATTAAAGATTGTAAGGCAAATAATATTTTAGGGAGAATTACCATCTTAATTACCATTAATCGTTCTTCCATAGTAAAGAAAAATGTATTCCAATTTGTGACTAAACTTAAAATTTTATCAAGACCCTGTTGAAAGTTTGTTTGTATCATTTCTTTCCTGTTAGACATAATGGTTATACCAACATATTTAATTTGATTGCTATTCCAATTTTAGTTAGAATAGTTTTGTAAGAATTTTTCAATTTCTTATTAATTAGTAATGCACTTATTATGATTAAATCTTAAGTTGAAGATTTCTTCAAACTGATTCATAGGACTATTATATGTTCTGATGATTTTTTAATATTTCCTATTGTTGGCAAAATATAATCAGCAAACAGTTTGATCTTTGGGTCAAAATCTTTTATTTTGATACCATTAATATTCTTATTGGATGTACTGCTGTTAGCAAGGGTCTATATCATGAGATCAACATCTTAAAATGTCGACTCTCAGCTGTTCAACACGAAAATGTCAAACTCCAACTTTCCTGAATGGCCAAATCATTGATTTCTTTCTGTTGGAAAGAAATCAGTTGGCCGTTCTGTTACACCTACCCGTTCCCTGACTGTAGTGTGGTCTCAGAGTTAGAATATTTAGTTATGGTGGATGTGGGGGGGCACAGCCCCCCACAATGGGGGGTGTGGTGGGTGAAGTCCCCCCACTTAAATATATTTGTTTTTGTGTGGCGCTGGTGTTTGACCAACCGGTTTCTTTCCGTTGGAAAGAAATCGGTGATTTGGCTGTTTGGGAAAGTTGGAGTTCGACATTTTCGTATCGAACAACTGAGTGCTGACATTTTAAGATGTCGATCTCATGATATAGACCCTATTAGCAAATGGTTCTTTTGCTAATAGAAAAAGTAAAGGGGATAATGGACAACTTTGTTTTGTGCCCATTTGTAATTTAAAGGCATTAGAAAGAAAACAGCCTATTTTAATATAAGCACAAGAGTTATCGTTGAATTTAGAAATTAATGCAATTAGCTCAGATGAGAAATTATACACCAAGTGTTTTAAACAGATAACGTCAATTCATTGAGTCAAAAGTCTCATCTAAATCAAGACTAATAATACAATGTCATTATTTTATTTTTGTTTGCAGTCTGTTAATGTAAGCATTCTTACTATATTAGTCTGCACTTGTCCATTTAAAATAAACCCAGTTTGACTGTTAAACTAGTTTAGAAATTCCATCCATCCAGCCTCAATCCCTTTTTTCCCATTTTGCACATGGGGTCACTTCAGCAATGAAAATCATTTTAAGCCAAGGTTTACACTGCTGGGTGGCTAGCCCTGCCATGGTACTTGATTCGTATCACTCACTCACACATACACTCTCAGCAATGGCCAATTGAGTGTGTCCAATCCACCTACTGCATGTCTTTGGACTGTAGAACGAAACCGGAGCACCCAGAGGAAACCCACGTGAGGAGGGAGGACATGCAGACTCTGCACAAGAAAGCACCCCAGCCGAGAATCAAACCAGAGAACCTGTTGCTGTGAGACAACAACCATAACCACTGCACCACCATGGCCACACCTAGTTTAGAAATTGTTAAATTAATTCCCTTGGCTAAAATTGACATGAACATCTTATAATCCACATTTAAAAGTGAAATGGGTCTGTATGATGACCACTTTGTAGGATCCTTATCCTGTTTCAAAACAGGTGATACGAGGGAATATTTCCATGATAAGGGAACTTCAGCAGTTGTTTTTACTTTTCTGTAGACAACATCTAATATTTTAACAGCATCTTCCTGTAGTATCTTACATAATTCTGGTATAAGATCATCTAAGCCTAGCACGTTATTATTTTTTTAACTTTTTTATTTGACCATTTATTTCTATTACAGTGAATGGTGTATCAATTTTTTTTGCTCGCTTGTTAATTTATTTATTATATTTTCCCTTAGAAAAGTTTCAACTATTTCATCATCTAAGTTATTTGTATTTTTATTTATGTTTTCATAAAATATTTTAAAGCCCTCAAGAATAACTTTAATATCTCTTTTCTTTCTTTTTTATTTATGTGTGTTATAATTTCTTTGATATGATTAAGTTTATTCATTTTCTTTGATATGATAGCAAGTTTATGCAGGCTTAATGGGTTTACTGAATATGCTTGTAGCTTAAGTTTTTCTAGGTTTATTGAAACTTTGAGATTTAGAATTTCAACATATTTTGCATTTAATTGTTTAAGTTGTGATTGACTGGTAGTATCATTTGGTTTTAGATTTAAGTTTAATTTATCTACTTTGGCCTATAGTGTATTCAATTCTTTGTCCCATTCTTTTGTTTACTGATATACCAGCTTGTAACTTTTCCATTTAGGTAAACCTTTACTGAATCCCACAGAACAATGTCAGATACTTCACTATTCATGTTTATTTCTAGGAAATGTTTGATCTGTTAAACATACCACTCCTTAAATACTTTGAATAATGTATGCTGGTAATCTTTTACAGTGTATTCAATTGTCAGCTTTTAAAGTATTAAACACTACAGTATTATGGTCTGATAATGGACAGGAAACTATTGAAACTCCTCTAATATGCAATAACAGGTTGTTTGAGACAAAAATTTTATCAATATTTGTGTTCCATATCTATATGAATAATGGGCACATTTAAGTGAGTTGGTTTCCTTAGCTTTGTAAATGTAATGAAATTAAAGGATATACACAAAGTTGATAAGTGTTTGGCTGAAGACATGATGATCAGTTTCCTATCTACAGTGGCATCATTGTCTGATAAAATAAAACGAAATCACCACCCATTATAACTTCACCTTTCATGTAAAAGGTTATAGTCTCTAAATAATTTTTTGCATCTTTGGCTCCAACCTCTGTATTCCAGTGAGAGTTCACTAATGTATATAGTTTTCTGTTCCACTTAGTTATAACAATGCTTAGCATACCATTTCTATCAACATAGGGATCTTTTACTTTAGACATTACTAATGAGTTCCTCCACAGAATGACACTGCTAAAAAACAAATAATTCTTTAATGAAAGTTTATTTATATCTTTATTAAGTAAATATGTTTCCTGTAGAAATACTATTTGAGCTTAATACAACTGCAGGTATTTGAACAGACCCCCCCTTTACTGGATTATTCAATCCATTAATATTAATAGATATACATTTAAAATCAGACATTTATATAAGGAAAAATATATAATAAAATCACATTTATGTACAGAACTTGTTATATAATTTATAAATAATAATATGAAATCTTCAGCTATGGACAAAACTTTTGAAGCAAATAAAAATACCTAATGATATAACCCTAAAACATTCTACTATGGAATAATATGTTCCTAGATTGTTGATAAAGTCAAACAAACTACCTGTCAACTTCTCCATTAGACTAACATTGCTTATCTCATGCTTCTGTTTCATGTTAATGTATCTCATATTTTTAGTATTTATCATCTTAAAATAGCCCATCGCTGAGTTATTATGTATAATAAAAGTTAAAATGCTGTTTAGAATCTTTTTTATAAGCCAACCAGACTGATTATCTGTTATCATCTTTCTCTGTACTTCACATTATCTCCCTAATCTACTACGGGGGAAGTCAGTTGCTATTTTCATATTTAATAATTTATAGGTCAGATGATTTCATATTTTGCTGTTTTATTTACTATGTTAAAGTTGTAGACATATTAATATCCTTAACTATATACATATTTACTTATTCTGATCTTTTTCTATTTCTGTTAGCATATTATGCCCTGTACTATTACTGCATTCCTATGTTTTATATTTAGCCGTGACCCTGGTATAGATTGTCATTTAATAAAACAGTTATATTTTCCCTTATATATCTGATACTCTCTAATCTAGTTCTACTGTTAGAATCAGTCCTATTTTTTTCTTAATATGTTATATCGAAGAGTATCTAAACAAACACCTGAAAAATCTTCCCTTTAAGATTCACACTTTCCAAAATAAATTCTCTTGAGATTTTAAATTTAGTTATTAAAAATAGACACTAACAGAGAAATACATTCCTAATTTTTTTACTAGAACTGTCTTTCTACAGGCTAGAATATAAGCTATCCTCTAGGTATCCTGCAAGATTTCACAACTATCTAATAACTGTTAGTGGTTTAAAATGCAATTTTCTACTCATTATATCACCTGTACTGATTAATATCTTAGCATATGATTTAAAATGTTATGATTAAAGATCCAGTATGTATTGTTTTAAGCTGCATTATCAATTTTCATAGTCAAAACACCTGTAATTCAGGTTTTAACATTCTAATGTGTCATTTCCGGTACAGAGGGTGAGTTGAAAGGTCAGATTTTACTTTTAGACAGGAATAAGTAATCTAGATATTGTGTAGAATTTTCAAAGCTCCCAAAGCATCACAAAAGTGCTCACAACTCTAATTAAGATGTTTTGAGATAGTTTTCATGTTAAGGGTGTGAAAATGAACTATTTATCAGTTATAATTCACATAAAATGATTGTGATGTTCGTAAGTGAATCTAAGCCAGTTCTACAGTATTCATCAATCCCGCACACCTTTCTAAACCCTTAAAAACAATAAAAATCATTCAAAGTATTTTAACTCCTAAAATGCTTCTATATTTAAAAATAGCATTTAATGATTCTGCAATAACTAAAATGCTTGCTACATTCAAGTGCATTCATTTTTTTACTTCTGCTTTGATACAGAAGGCATTCTAAATTAATTAAACATAATTAATCACCAGCCATTGTATCCATATTATAATAAATCTCAATCAAGGTACAACAGAGCCTTTAACATCACATATGCAGTTATATTTTCAAGATTTGTATGAGTTGTTTCAAATAAAGCAGACTTTCATTTTTTTAAAGGAAACAGAACACTGAAACTTGTATTAAAAGAATGACAGTTATGTGTGATCCAAGTTTAATTTGCAAAAGTGTGAATGTTACTCTAATTATTTGATATCATTCCAATAATAATTTTATGTATGTAAAATACTGCATTTTTGTACTTTGTTTATAACATGGCATGCCTTTTCTGGGTCCTACTGCATGTCAAGTACAATATCAATAGCCTCTAATATACCATTTTAAGATCCCGAAACATATGTCAAACTACACAGTCTTCATGTCATTAGGCAGCTACATGTTTTGTAGATTAGTATGTAACTTAACATGCTTCTTTAGTGTCATTTTGTGCAGCTTGTATTATATTTAATAGTACATTACTAAACTATGTCAAGATATCAAAAAATGTGCCACTTAAGAAGCCTTTCTGTGTTGGAGGGAAGCCTTCTAGCTTATCACTGGGATTGGCAAGCTCTAAGTAGCCTACCACAAGAGGAGTGGTTTTTGGCCCAGAAATTGTAGTTATTGGCCGTTTGGGCAGTTTTTCCATCGCCTTCAGCTTTTCTGGTTTAAAAGATTGCTTTTGACCTTGTTTCCCACTTCTCCTGTAACTAGTCTAGTCCAGATAGATACAGATTTGCTGTATCCAAGACTGTTTGTAAGCTTCTGAGCCCCCCAATCCTTTCTGTGTTGGAGGGAACCCTTCTAGCTTATCAGTGGGAGTGGTAAGCACTTGGTAGCCTATCTACCACAAGAGGAGTGGTTCTGGCTCAGAAATTGTGGTTTATTAGCCGTTTGGGCAGTTCTTTCCATCTCTTTCAACTTTCTGGTTTAAAATTCCGCATTTGCACTTCTTTCCCTTCTTTCATGTAACTAGTCTAGTCCAGATACAGATTTGCTGTATCCAGGACTGTATGCAAGCTTCTGAGCCCCCAAGCCTTTCTGTATTGGAGGGAAGCCTTCTAGCTTACCAGTGGGAGTGGTAAGCACTAGGTAGCCTATCTACCATAAAAGAGAAGTTAATTCTGGCCCAGAAATTGTAGTTTATTAGCCGTTTGGGCAGTTTTTCCATCTGTCTCAGCTTTCTAGTTTAAAAGCCCACATTTGCGCTTGTTTCCCACCTTTCCTATAACTAGTCTAGTCCAGATACAGACTTGCTGTATCCAGGACTGTTTGTAAGCATCTGAGCGGTGCCAAAGTCTGTCTTCAATTTTTTCCTTAGATCTACTAGTTCTCTCCTCTCCTGCACTTTTACTAGCTTATTAGTCTAGCACTTTACCAGACTTCTTGTAGTAATTATTGTAGCACACAAAAGTGCTACCAGCACTAAACATTCTACAAGGAAACAAATCCAGTACTTATTATTAATGCCCACCCCTCCAGGCATGTCTAAAGGTCAGTTCCCTTTGCTTTCTCCTATTAACCTGGTGAACTTGGGCATCCTGAGACAATGTAGCAACTGCCTTGTGTAACCCACCTCTTACCTCCCAGCACTCAGACTTGTGAGAGATGCACTTATATATCCAAATTGGAAGCCACGCACTCTCCAGCCAAGATTGGAATAGCTGGTCAAGAGGAGAGGGTCAACACTTACTCCACACCACATGGAACACACAGACCTGCAGAACACACACCAGCACTGCCCTCACATAAAAACACAAACCACACACCCACTTTTGCGGAGGCTCTCAATAAAAATCTACCCAAAGAGCAGAGACCTCCAAGGAAGAAATGCACTTGACCACCACAACACAAAAACTAATCACGAGACATACAACTCTCCTAAACAGTGTGCCACTCAACCAAAGCCCCTAAGGCAAAACAGCATGCCCAACACACAAGTCATAGGTGACTCGATAGTGAGGTACACTGATGTCCCACTCACTAGGCTGAATACGGGGAAAGTAACTAGGCTGAATACGGGGAAAGTAACAGTCAGCTGCCCATCAGGTGCCTGGATCTGCCACATAATGCATGCACTCAGGTCCCTCAACAACAGGTACAATATGACTCATTCATTGTACATGTGGGTGTGAATGACTTGAGACGTACTCTCCCTGGACTACATGAAAAGTGACATGGAGGAGCTCTTGGATCATGTAGCCCAGGCGGGTATGACCCTAGCACAAAGCAGCATCCTACCATCACCCAAAATGATACCACAGTAGAAGCATAAATTGATTTATTTCAACAATTGGCTAAGTTTCTGGTATCTTTCTAAGGGGATCCAGTATCTGTCTGCCTGGGATGACATGACTGACAGACCTCGATGCTTTGCTAGAGATGGCCTGCATCTGTCACTGCTGGGCTTCCAGATACTGGCCAAGGCCCTTGCCACCCCTATAGTGCCTTTTTTAGGTGGTTTTCCAAAGATCAAATTACCACCATAACAGCTACAAACAAATGCAGTCTGAGAGGCATGCTGCTTAATGTTAGAAGTCTAAATCTTAAAATGCATTCTCTCGAAGCACTCCTTAAAAATGGAGAACATTGACATTTGTGCTGTAACAGAGACCTGGTTCAAGGCAGCAAAGGGCATCCCTATACTATCAGGCTAAAACTCTTTCCACACCTTTCGGCCCCAGAACTTGGACCGAAGCTCCAAATGCGGTGGTGTTTCCATATTCATAAAGGATGCGCACACCTCCAGACTGGTAGCCCAACATAACGCCTCAGAGATACTTCAGGTGCAGCTAACATTGGGTAAGACAACGATCCAGATCATAGCCTGCTATAGGTCCCCAACCATGTCCCAAGACTCACACTCCATGTTCCTAATCACCGTGGAGAATATCAGGATCCAACCTAACACTCTCATACTAGGCAACTTCAATTACTCCTCCATTAACTGGCAAAACTACTCATTAACCAATACGCTTGCCCAACGTTTTCTGAAGTTAAATTCCCATGCCCTGGACCAGCTCATTCTTACCCCCACTAGAGGTAGCAACATCCTTGACCTGGTCATTGCTAACATGGGTGACCGTTGCTCTACACCAGTAGTCAGCTCCTCCCTGGTTAGATCCAACCACAAACTAATCACCTTGGAAATCCACATCCCACCCCCCCACCCCCAACCTCGCGCAAAGGTAAACACCATGAAAAACTTCTCCAAAGCTAACTTTGGGCTCCTAAAAACAGAGGTGGCTAACTTCACAGCACCCAAGCAAATGGAGAATAGTTGCATGACCCCTGAATCATACACCAACGCACTGTACGAACACATACACAAATGCAAAGATCTCGCCATACCCAATAGAAACAAGACGCTCACCTCCAAAAAAAGGAAGCCAATCTGGTGGCCTCCTGCCATAAACAAACTCTACAACAGAAGGAGGAAACTCATGTGGAATAAGGTGAAGTCCCAAGACTGGAAAAACTCCCTTATCAGCCTCAACAAAATGCTGAGATCCCTCAAATCCTCTAAAGCTAGCTATGAAAACAGAACTGCAGGAGATAGCAAAGACAACCACAAGGCCTTCTATAGTTATGTAAAAAATCTCCATGGCAGATTTGCTCTGAGCTACTGCACAATGGTACTCCTATACTGAGCCAACAGATATTGCCAATATACCGGCCAACAGATTTAGTGCCAACTTTACTCCTCCCCCCCCAAAGGACTACTCACAATGCCAGCAGATTGTCAGGCACCCAGTATTACTGCTACAGAAGTTAAAACAGCACTGTCCAATACCAAGAATACAGCTTCTATGGGACCTGACAATATCCCTGGCTGTGTTCTACATGAACTACAGAGTGAACTGGCACTTCACCTGTGTGCACTGTTCAGTCACAGCCTCACCTCAGGCTTTGTCCCTACCTACTGCTAGTCATCCCTCTCCACAAAGGAGGAGCAACTACAGACCCTGGGAACTATCGCTCCATTACCCTGATGAGTCTGATGTGCAAAGCTATGGAACGCATCATCATGGACTTAAACAAGGGTATAGGGAATCTCCAAACTCTGGATCCCACACAGTTTGGTTTTGTGAAGGGTAGATCATGCCTGCTCAATTTGGTTGACTTCTTTGAGTCAGTCACTAGAGCTGTGGATGAAGGCAAGGTGGTTCATACAGCCTACCTTGATCTGGCCAATGCCTTTGATACCATTCCCTACTCAGGAATCATAGAAAAACTCACTAAGCTAGGCATCAAACCCTATGTCAACTAGGTGGGTCGCAAACTGGCTCACAGATAGAACCTACAGTGTGAAAGTAGCAATCTCTGCTTGACTTACAAAGCCATGTCTGACCCAGCTCTGTTAGAAATGCTACATCTAAAGAAATCTCAATCCTCCCGCATCACATGCTCCAGAGACCTCAACCTCATTACCACAATCAACAGAACGTACTGGAGGGACAGAGACTGCCCATGCTATGGAACAGACATCCCATACATGTCAAGCAGAGCACCTCGCTGACCCTCTTCAAGAGAAATCTTGATGAGTGGATGGGAAATAGAAAATTCAACCCGGGGATAACTCCAGTGACTCTACTCAACAGAGGCACTGGGAACTAAGGTCGGGTGGCACAATGCCAGGGTAATCCTATGACTAGGCTTGTAAAGGTGCCAGGGCCATCAGCCTTGTGCACACCTATGAACATATTTATAACTTCATCATAATAACAACGATTAATGTTTAATGATAGAAATGATTTAACCATTTAAACTTTAAATGAAAATAAATGGCTTTAATTTCATATACAGCTAAAAAATTAACTTTAACATTTTAAAAAGGGAATTTATAACTATTTGAAGGAAAGAAAAAATGATTTACCTTGTAAAAAAATAACATTTAGCACCTGTTCTTTCCTGTTCAAATACTTCTTTAAATTACTAAGCATTCATAACCATGAAGTGCATTATTTTTCATTTGTCCTTCATTTTTTCCACCGTTTTTGTCCTTTACTGACTATCCATCTCTTGTTGCATTTCTTTTCAAAGAAATTTATATATTCCAGTCAATTTATTCTGTTTTCTTCTAGGATTTTAGTATTATGTATAAGGACAATTATATCTTCCAAAGTGTTAAAATCTCTTTCCTTCTATAAGATGAATCCTTATTTTTGCTGGAAAAAAGATTTGTGATTTAATATTGTTTTTCTTTAAGTTTTAACAAGTGGCACAAGTGGTTTTCTTTTTGACATAACTAATGCAGAGTAGTCATTTTCAAATTTTATAATGTTTTATTTAATTTTAACTGGATAATTAACCCATGCAGCTTTTATGACTAAATCCTTATCCTAACTTGAGAAAAATCTTATGATCACTGACATTGGTGAAGGTGTGTTTTTTTAAAAGTTGTACTAGATAGTGATTTATGTGCCCTTTCAATGGCAAAGGAAAATGCTTTAGGCAGGTTCAAAGTTTTAGTTAGCCATGTATTAAAAACTGAATCATACAGTCTCCCTCTTCTTTTTCAGGAATCCCGTAAATCCTGATGTTATTCTTCTGGATCTGTTCTCTAATTCTTCCATTTTTTCCCCGGAATAAGTTCTGTTTCAGAAGAAATTCAGTATTATCCTCGTTTTCAAGTAGTCTTCCATCAAAAATCAGAAACTGCCTCTTCTATACTCAAGATATGTGATGACTGTTGTTTAAGAGCTTCACTCAGCACTTCAACTTGTTTCTTAAATTCCTCTTTAAAATTGTCCAGTATGCTTCTAATTTATCGATCGTTACGGATAACTCATTGATGTTACTTAGTATAGACTGTATGTCTCTCTTCATTGTAGTGTCCTGTATACTGGGCTTAGAATGGCTCTTTCTGAGACAGTTCTTTCTAGGTTTTTTGACAGCAAAAAGCAATTAAAAAAGTTTCAAACATTTTTTTTGTAGAAAATCTTTCAGCAGTTGTTTAGCTATAAATCCATCAGTATTTGGAACACTACACTTGAGTTTTTTAGTAAAAATCCTGTCAGAGATTTTAAAATGAAGCACAGCTAAAAAAAAAACAGCATTGTTAACCACTCACCATCTTGCCCCCCCCCCCACCACCATATAAGTATTCAATTATATACAAAAACAGGAGCAATACATGTTCAACATTCAGAAGTGTGAACACTAGTGTACAATTATATTTTAGCATGTATTCAATTTGAAACCATGATGTCTACAAGAACATGCTTTAATTTGAGGTATACAATCTTGGAATTATTGCATATAAATAGCAAGGGATGACAGCATATAGGAAGACAAACCCTTACTGCCAAGAAAAAAGATTACATAGTTTTACAGTGGGTTTTGATTCTTGATACATTTGTTGTTATTCACATATTAGTATTTGCACTTCTGAGTGTTGAAAACAGTCATGTGGCAAACATCTGTTGCACAAAGATATAGCATAACCGATAAGCAATTCAGTGCATCAATCTCCTTGAAAACTAAATATGTCAAGGCACTCAATTCAAACACAGTAATGCTAATGGAGTCACTGATTCCAGATGTTATGCAAGCATTCATTGACTATCACCCAAAAAATATGTCATACTCCATCTTAATGGTAATGTCATTACCTCTGCTTTCTGTAATGCATCAAAAAACTTCAAAATTAAAAAATAAATTATTACAATCCATTAAAACAGATCTACACAAATATTTAACATATTTTTTATATGTGGCATTATTTATATTGGCTAAACTTAAATTAATCTTTTGTTTTACTTAAATAAACCATAGGACATAGAACACAAGTTGTATACAAAGAATACAAGTACTACTGCAATCAGAAGGAGAGTTAAAAATAAGTTTTAAGGTCATCAGGATGCTGAAAATAACTACACCTATTTATACTGAGAACTCTCAGAAACAAACCTTTATCTTTAACTTCTGGGAAGCTTAGCGGATTAGTCAAATATGACAAATACTGATCTTGCTAACCTGTATATCTGTGCAGTGCATAATATGTAAAAATTCTAATCAAGTTAGCCTAACCGACAGGGTTGAAATTCAATGACTCACTTTAAAACAGAAATGATATACAATCAGATGTATGCAGTACTGCATTAGTTTTCTGACCGATACCTGTGTAAATAACTTCAGTTAGCAGCTTTATTTTCCTTTCCCACACTCTTCTCCAAATTGTACCCTTTTCAACATCGTCCTCTCCTTTAGTTCCCTCTCCCTCTTAATGACTTCAATTATCAAACTGAGTTTGTACTTCCATACTACATTTCTCTTTATTCCCCCTCCATCATTTTTCCTACTACCATTTCTGTCTACTTATTAGACATCTAAACACTCAATTACTTAATGAAAGTAATTGTTATCTATAGTATGGATTTTTTTTCAGTATCCTGTAAAGATTCACAGTCAAACCAAAAGTGATTATTACTTCCACATTTCCTACACTACTTGCTGCATTTATTAAATCTGTGACAAATTCCCCACACTGGTATCATCATCTCTTAGGGCACTCATTTATTAAACACACCTTGACTGAGACTAAAAACAATATTTAAGAATTCCTTTTTTTCCTTAATGATCATCACAAAACTTGGCAATTACATTACTTTTCATTCATTATTATCCAAACACACCATAAACTCTCATGCCCCATTACATCACTTTGTTTCATCAATAATTTTTTTTTTATTTCATAAAATGTTTACATTTTTTATTAAAATAGTCTTATTTTATCTTCTTTTATTTCAGTGTTTATAAACTGCAACCTTAATATGTCTCAACATTGTTTAGATTATTTTACAACACAGTGACACCACAATGTTCAAAATTATTTAACATCAGTGCTAAAAATTGTTCCTGATTTTGCTAATGTCTCAAAAGTTATCCCACAAAAGACTTCATTTCCAATATGAATGAAAGCCATTACATTATCTGGGACAACCCTCGGTATACAAATTATATTATCCCATACAAAATGACTATCAACTGCCTCTCCATTTTTAGTTTCCACTCTAAGCACTAGTTTCTGTCATTCTGCAGTAATTATGTTAAACAAATTTACAGTCCCCTTACTGCTGTCATTGACAGAAGCCCAAGTCGGAATACTAGTATGGTCTGTTATCTTTATTTTGTCTTTATCTACTATACTGTGTCATTTCTCTTCTCACACCTTTTTGCATTGCTTCATTTTACATATTGCAATGTTCCAAACCAACTACAGTATCATCTTCTTCCAGCATCTCTACATCCTCTGGAAAGCAGTCAACTATTGTTTGACTAGGATACCATTCATCTAGAGGTTCCACCTCTTCAATCAAAACACATAATGCATCTTTTTCAAACTGCTTTGTTGCACACTGGTTATAATAATATGTGGTCATCCACCATATATACCTTTTGTATCCATGGTAAGTTTATTATTTTTATATTCCTTCTCACAAATCTCCTCACCTGTTACTCATACTTAAGCAACTCCTCCTCCTCCATGATCCTATCTTGTAGTAGCAGCTCTCTGGCTAATCTGGAAAAGAAGGTAGAAAGTTCACCAATCCCCTGGTCAAGCTTGATCTAAACAGAATGAATACAACCTTGCATTTCCCCTAAAAAGAGGAAACTGGCCTAGTGAACCTAATCTGGTCAATAAAATAAGCATGCTGCAATCCAACAGCTAGCAATTACTCTCAGGCAATTATTAAAAAGAAAAATAAATTATGAACAAGCCTTGGAGTGCATTCATAAATAGAACCTCTCGACCACCAAACAGCGTGGCTTCTATCCTAAATATACTACTTTAACAGCTAATTTCTCTCTAATCAATTCTTCAAAATAAACAGGTGATTACAAGAGTCCTTATTCCTAGGTTTGAAGAATGACTTCACTTTGAAACAAATTAACATAGCTTGAACCTTAAAAAACTAGCTTATTGATTTTTACTGCAGCTGTTCTATGATTTTAAGACCATCTGGCAAATATTATGTTTACAATAATCAGCAACAATTCATGCTCAGATCTAGGTATCTGTTCTAATAGTGAAATCATATGAATCATTAACCAGACCACTTCTTTTCTCATCATACATACTTTGCCTTGTAATCTCCCTCAGATAAACCATATAATGTATGGCAATTACATATAATCTAATCTCACAAGCCATCGCAATTGTTCACCAACCTACAAAATAAGTTATTCTGCATTAGGAATTTAGCATTTATTTAGTAGATTCTTTTTTGGTGTGCCACTTACTTATGCTTAATTCTTTACTTCATTTTCAGACATATGCTGAACTAATGACTTCCAAAGTTCTAAACCAGCCTAAAGGTACCTACAAATTTTCCGACAAGCACATGCTGACATAAAAAGTTCAAATACCCCACATGAAATAATGTCAGTAGTCATACAAACTCTAGAGTAAAATAAAACAGTTTTTTAATAGTTGAGCATTCTTGTTCACTTTACTTTTTATGTAAAATACTTATTTGTTGCAGAAAGCAAACACTTAGGTTATCTATCTAGACAAATTTAAAAGCAAAATCTCTAACACAGAGTGTTAAACACTTTAACATTTATATTACTTAATGAAACATATTGCCCACCAACAAAATCCTTTTCTCAAAGGAGTAAGGACTGCATCAAAACTCATTGGTCACAGTTCACACTCATTATTTGTGAAAGTGTCTTTGGTAAATTAGCCACAGCCCCTTACAGTGAAATCAACAAAAGTTACAAAACAAAAAAACTGAAAACTCATCTTCAAACAAATGCAAATGTAGCTGCTTCAGATCTCCTTTAACTTGGCTGGTCATTATAGGCTCTCAGAATCATAGCTAAGTACTAGGCTACCTGCCCTTGCAAGCCATTTTAAGTCTAGCCAGTTTCACTTTTTGTGCTCAAATTAGCCGATTCTATTTGGTTAGAGATTGGCCTTACCAATCCTATGGTCGATAGTTATATATTACCCCTAATGAGAATAACTGGAATCATACCATAGATAATTTGAGGGGACTCATGCATGGGATAAAGCATTTACGAGCTGCCTCTGTCCATCAGAAGTACTGACGGCAAGGTGTGGCCAAGATGCCAGTCTGATAGCAGCAGAAATCCATAGTTCTGCTTAGATTTTAATATCCTGACAGGAAATATACTTTAATTTTTAGAAAAATCTAACTAAAAGTTAGGCTAACATAGACTCTATTATTTTCTAAAAATTAATACATAGTCAAGAGAATTTTTTAATTATTCCTGTCAAAAAGTTTTCTATTGGAGATCTCAAGATGAGCAACTCGAAGAACCCACAGCAGGAGAGTGCAGTGAAGAGAGAGTGCAGTGAAGAAAGAATTACATCTTACAATAACAAACATCCAAGAACTGTCACTAAAGATGGACAAATTCAAAAACTAAATGGGTATTATCAAACAAGAATGCCGTAAACAACTGGAATTTCTAAATGGAATAGTAAAAAAAAACAATCTCAACAGATTCTTGCCTTAGAGGAAACAATAACTGACCTAGATACTAGATTGACAGAAAATGAACATCACAATGAATTTCTTCTGAAACAAAACACCAGGCTGATTGAGACTGGAACACCTTGAAAGTAAATCAAGGAGGAATAACATAAGAATATACGGAATTCCTGAGAAAGAAGAGGGTGATAACATGATTCAATTCCTGAATAAGTGGTTTTCATCAGCACTAAACATGCCTGAATCCCTCTCTTTTGGAATTGAGAGGGCTCATTGGTCCCTGGCAAATCCAGCTTCATCTCTGAGTTCATCTAACCCCAGGTCTATAATAGTTAGATTTCTTATCTCGCAAGACAAGGACTTAGTGCTGAAATCAGCTTGGACTAATTCCCCTATCAAGATGGGTGAAAAAAGTTATTTGTTTTGACAATTACTACACCTCTACAGTCATATCCAGAAGAAAGGAGTGTGTTCCTCTAATAAGGTCCTTGAAAAAAGCCATTATTAAAGCTCAAATTCTTTTTCCAGCAAGAATAAAAATCACCTTGCCAGAAGGAGTGATGATCTTTGATTCCCTACAAGAAGCAGTAGAATTTATCCAAAAGAAGAAAACACTGTTGGACATAGAAAAAATGGAATGGTCATCCCAGAGTTTGAAGAGACAGGCAACAAAAAATGGATGGGCTGTGAAGGAAGAAGCAAAAAAACTAAGAAACTAAAGGACAAATGAGTAAATTCCTTTTAATTTTAAATGCTTTGTTTTATGAGTCATAATATTTCTGATTCTGGAGAGTCTCAATGCTATAAGGTAATGTGAATAATTTTTATTATTAACTTTCTATTTTCCATTCTATATCTACCTCTTGTAATTACATATAGCACTAAGTATTTAAATAACATTCTCTCTCTCTCCTTTCTTCCTGTTCTTTTTTTTATCAATGTCCCTTTTCTCTGTTTTTCCCCATAATAAGTACTTTACATACTTTTCCCTTCTAAATAACTACAAATAATGTATGTCTTCTAATTCTTCAGTAATAGTATAATTTGACTTAATACCAAAGTGCATTTTTTCTATTGGGTGAGTGATGGGGGTAACAAGGTGTTTCTGATTAGTGTTTCTAACTAGATGTTTTAGACTCTTTGCTTAGATACATTTAAGCATTAATACAGTACATTAATGGTGTTTTATAGATAGCTAAATATAATATATATATATATATATATATATATATATATATATATATATATATATATGGGTTACCTTCATTTGACTGACAACTCATCTGACTGAGAAGTAATACATGCAGTGTGCTGTAAGGCAAATAACAGGGATATGTCCTCTTCCCCAATGTAGTGCGACCCCCGGAGTTAGTATATATAGTTGGGGGGGGGGGTCTGGGAAAAAGAAAAATAAATTTTATGTTTCACGTATGTGTTTGGAAATAGTTTTGGGTTTTTGAAAGTAGTGCTTAATACACGTCATGCATCCACGATAAGTAAGTTTTCAATACATTTCAAGTCAGCACGGAAGAAAGGTCTTTCAGTTAGTAATATACATATTATAGTCAATGGCTTATAAATGTTTATCATTAAATATTAATGGTTTGAACAATAATGTCAAAAGAGCTGGTTTGCTTAAATATATAAAAAATGCATAAAGCCCAGATCATCTTTTTAGAGGAAACCCATCTATTAAAAAAAGATCTACAAAAGTATTCATTCAATGGCTATACCATTCTGGTTGATTCATGTTTTAAGACTAAGAGAAGGGCACTCTTATTCTATGGAAAAATACTTATACTATGCCAAGAATTAAAGATACAATTTCTCAAAGATGGGATGCGGATGCTAAGCATGGTTATTTTGGAAATCAATAGGAAGTATTATACTTTGATTAACACATACTGGATAACAGGACTGAGTTATAAATATGTTGACAGATATCTGGACCTGATTACTTTAAATGCAAAAGGGGAAATTATAGCAACAGGTGATTTTAACTGCCTATTATCAGGTAATGATACTTCTAAAAATTGTAAAATAAAACTAACATCTCAAGCCAAGAAGTTAAATGACTTTACAAACCAGAAGAACCTTAAATATATACATGGTCTAAGAGAACATTATTCCTCAGTCTATACTCACTATTCATATCAGTTTGGTACACAAACAAACATTGATAATGTCTTTGTATCAAATAATATATACTTTAAAATAAGTGAAGTATCTATAATGACTTGTCCACAATACTATAAACTTTACATTAACTATGCATACAGATGATTTAAGATTTCTACAGAGAATTCCTGGTTACATAACTACGTTAAATGATTTTAGGGAATGGATAATAAAAGAAATATACATGTTTATGGAAACAAATGATAATGGTGAAGTGACTGATACTATACTATGAGACGCCTTTAAAGTTTATATATATGGTACAATAAAATCTTGGTACCTTAAAAAAGGAGACAGTGGGATAAAGAACTTTTAGACTCACAAAAAAAAAAAACAGACGATAAAAATGGACATAAAACCAAATAACAAAATAGCACATAATGAAATTACTAAGTTAAATCAAAAATACTTAGAAGTTCTGAACTATAAGATAGTCATAAACCTGGAAAAAATGAAATTACAATCTTATGCTGTAAATCCCAAATATCTACATAAAATAGTGGCAAGATCCAAAAAATAAACAATCAAAATCTTATTAATGAGATTAAATATAAAAATGATGATTCAGTTAAGAGTACATCTAATTTAATGAGCATATTAGAAGATTTCCAAAACTACTATAAAGATATAAATAATAACACACCACTTTTGGAGACAGATAACATAAGAAATTATTTTATTCAATAAAATATAACTACTACGGTGTCAATGCAACAAAATAACATATTAAATAAACAAATAACACTAACAGAAAAAAATGTAAAAGATAATAAAGCTCCAGGACTGGATGGAATAATTCCTAAACTATATAATATTTTCATGAATATATAATAAAGAAAATGATGAGTGCCTTTACTATGGTTAAGCAAAAATGTACAACACCCCCATTGTGGAAATACTCAATTATCTCCCCCATATTAAAACAAGGTAAGGACCCCAAATCTTGTGATTCATATAGGCCAATTTCGTTACTAAACATGGATTATAAAATTTTCATGACAATATTAGCTAATAGGATAAAGAAAATATTACTTAATCTAATACATAATGATCAGACAGGGTTCATTCTTCATAGAAAAGTGAAAGATAACATTATTAAATTACTATCATTAATAGACACAGCATGCAAATACAAAAAAAACAACTAATACCAGCCTAGACATAGAAAAGGCTTTTGATTTTATTAGTTGGTCTTGTTTACAAATAATTCTGATTGGTTTTGAATTCTCCTCAGATTTTGTCAACTTATTAATGAAAATTTATAGTGGGGCACAAGCTTGTGTGAAAATCGGATCATGTCTATCCTCACCACTAGAAAATCCACAAGGGAACTAGACAAGGTTGTCCTTTGTCACCATTATTGTTTGCTCTTTCAAGTGGAACCTTTTGCTACATATATCAGAAACAAGCAAAATATAAAAGGCTTTCAAATTAATAAGGACTATTATCCTAAGATACAATTATTTGCTGATGATATGTTAACGTTGGGTGATATTGATGGTTCTTTGCATGATGTTATAAATGCCTTAAGCAAGTTTGAAAGAATTTCAGGGCTTAAATTTAATCATAATAAATCCAAAATATTTCTAATTAACAAAAAGATCAACAAAAAATCAAGAGAGAATAGCCTGTTTAACTGGGAGAATGATGCATTAGAATATTTGGGTGTCAGTATAAAAAATACATGGGAAGAGTCTGTTAAACTAAACTACAATAATTTAATAACCACCATTAGACTAATCAAAAGACTGCGGTGGTGGTGCTGCGGTAGCATTGTCACCTCACAGTAAGACATTGTCCTGTTTGATTCTCAACTAAAGTGTCTTCTGTGTGGAGACGTGCGTGAATGGGCGTACCTTCGTTGAAGGCTGTGCATCAGGGCTGGCAACTTGGCACGTAAAAATCTACTGCCAATCATTAGCGGACCGGAGTTCCGCTGTGGCGACCCCTAACCGGGAAAAGCCGAAAGACACAACAACAGTGAACTAATCATAAGATGGAATAAAATGTTCTTCACAATGGAGGATAGGTTCTCTTTAATTAAAATAATTTCATTGATACTACCCCCTCCCAAAAACATTTAGAAAATTAGATTCCATACTACTTAAATTGTTATATTTCCCCTTAAAACCTAGGATTGCATATAAATGGCACATTAGAGCTTGGAACAGTAATTGGATAGCATTCCCTAGCTTAGATCTTTATTCCAAATCAGTTATAATTAATGTAAAATTACACTGGATCACACCTACCTATATATCTGGCTAGAAAACAATACATGAGATTCATATAACTGATGTCAGAACTATAGAAAATCAGTTTAAGGAGCAATATATAATAAGTAGAGTGCATTGGCTTTTACATGAATTTTGTTTGTTTAAGAAGAAGTTTGATCATTTTTCTTATGGCATGAATCAAATATTTAATAACATTAAAAATATAATTGATTGTAATTACATTAAACAATTTCTATTTCTTATATTCCCTATAGCATACTCCCCTGACTGCCCAGATTCTTTCATCAATGTGATGCAAAAATTAAAGGAAAATAACTTGATATTCTGGCATCAGTTTATTGAAAATAAGAATATTAAACCACTAAATTCTCTCTTATGTAGTTTTGATAATAGTCAAAACAGTTGGTTGTTTATACACTCATTATGGCAGTTTATAGAAAACAAAATGAGAGTATCAATCAACCTAAAGACTGAATCTATACCTAGTTTGATCCAGCTTTTTATTAGGTGTCTTGAAAAGACAGATAATCAAAAATTCAGTATCTCACCTAGCTATAAGATACTAAGAGAAGACACTCTAAAGTTTGACTCATTACTATGTAAATATTAATGGAGAACAAATATCTGACAAATCCAAAAAATTGTTATTGAATTCTACGTATGGTACCTGTCTTCTTCAGTATATTAGAGATTGTACACATGGAAATTCATAAATAGGAGTTTCTATACTCCACATAAAATAAATCTTATACTCAAAAACAGTGAAAGTAAATGTTGGAAATGTGATGAATTACTAGAGGCCAACTGGGTTCACATGTTCATTGAATGTAGAAATGTTCAATACTGGAGAAACTTCAGATATTTTGTAAATGCTTTATGGTCTGATAACTGTCATATTTCTAACTCACTAATTCTATTCAATGTTCCTATGAAATACCTAAAGCTCAGATTCAGTTACTCTGGTCAGTTCTTGCAATTGTTGAGCAAAAAAAACCTTTATATGACACAAAGCTTTCAGGTTATACACCCTTTCTCAATGCTCAATGGGTGTATAACCTGAAAGCTTTGTGTCGTATAAAGGCTTTTTTGCTCAACAGTGGTGTTCTTTTTGGTGGATTTTTGATATAGCTGTTCAGTACTTGCAATTGCCAGAAAAGTTATTACTTCGAACTGGCAAAGTAAACAAGATTTGATGTTTAAAGATTTTAGTAGTTTAGCAAAAGTTGTTTGTAAAAAAGAACTGCAAACCATTTGTTATAGAACTCATAACATTACTCATAAAAAATAGCATGGCAAAAATTGGCAAAACCTTTTGAACAAATACTGATAACATTTCATGGATAAAATAATTGTTCATCATGGATGAATTTAAATATTGTAAATAGTTTTCTTATTGTTTTGTTGTATGTGCATTTGCATATGTTTATAATGAAAATAAAATAAAAATGTTTTTGGAAAAAAAAAAAAAAGTACAGGGGGCAGTCTTGGGGAAAATGTTCCATTTCCCATCCACAGATCCAAGCCGCACTTGAATATGGAAAGGGATGAACTTTGTTTTATATGAATGGGAACTCTGTTCCAGAGCACTGGTATCCTCTGTGAGATATCCCAGTCCTTCCAGGGGCCAACAAAGGCCAACTCCTGGGGTTGAATTGTCAATGTAGTAGTTCCCTGGGGTAGATGACATCTCAATGAATAAAATAATGCATTTTTTTGGCATTTCAGTTTCAGTCCATTATTTTGGGCGGCCATGGTGGTGCAGCGGTTAGCGCTGCCACCTCAAAGCAAGAGGTTCTCTGGTTCGATCTTCAGCTGGGATGCCTTCTGTGCGGAGTCTGCATGCCCTCCCTGTGGTGGAGTGGGTTTTGTCCGAGTGCACCGGTTTCCTCCCACATCCCAAAGACATGCTGTAGGTGGACTGGACACTCAAAAGTGGCCCTAGGCATGGGAGTGTGCACCTTCTGTGGAAAGTTGGGCACTGGGCTGGCAACTCGACACTGTACAACTCCACTGCCAATCATGAGCGGACAGGTGAGCCGCTGTGGCAACCCCTAACTGGGAAAAGCTGGAAGAAGAAGTTTCAGTCCATGAGTTTGGCACCAGTTATAAATTAGGGACAAGCCTTCTTCTTGCAGGATGGCAGAGTCATCTGGGGAGTCCATGATTGCTCCTAGCTTGCTGTCATCTGCAGACATAGTCAACTACAGCCCTTTGGTATTGGCTTTTACTTCGGAAAAGTAGATGTCAAACAGGAGGGTCCCAACACAGAACCCTGGGGAATCCACTGGTGACTCATCTCTTTAAGGAGGTAACTTCCTCATTTTGATTTCCTGTGTCCTGTGAGCCATTTGGCAATCCAGTGGGTGACATAGGGGTATATTCCAAGTTTATTTAGCTTTTCTACTACACGAGTGGGGAATTGTATCAAACGTTTTGGCCAGGTTGAGGTATGCAGTGTGTACCATTTTGCTTTCATCCAATGCTTTGGTGATGTATTCAAAAAAATCCACCAGGTTAAGAAAGCATGACCTGCCCTTGACAAATCCAACCTGAGACAGGTCCATTGTTTGGCGGTTCCCTTCATCCTGATTGATTAGTTCCATGATAAGTCTTTCCATGGCTTTGTATATGAGTCTGGTCAAACTTGTGGGTCTATAATTGCTTGGGATTGCAAAAGGTCTTCCCTTATGCAGGGGAATGACTTTAGCTCTTCTCCATTCACTTGGTACAAAACTTTTATGGAGACTGAGACTAAACAGTGTTGCTAGGGGTTTGACTAAATCGTGCTTTATGCTATTTAAGATGCATCCAGGGATATTGCAAGGACCCATCAATGCAGCATTTTTAGCTTTGGATAGTACTTTTAGGACATGGCCTTGTGTGACAGATGTAGGTGGTTCAGTTTCAGGTATACCTTGAGAAACAAATGGGGGGGGGGGGTTAAGTCACAGCTAAATTTATATGCTGTTAAGTTTGTTATATCTTCAGGCTTAGTGTAGCATTGTTGGCAATCAGCTCAGCGCATTGCTGCACTATATATTTGAGATTACGAACATAAATAAAAAATGTCTTGTGATTGTCTTTGGCTTGGTAGCTATTTTAGCCTCTACTCTGTCTTAGATGGATTCTAATAAGCTCTTGCGTTATTTGTTTATTTCTCTGACAAGCCCTGAAACATTCTGGAGATTAGTCATCTTACTTTTAGTCATAATTCTTTTCCTTTCATTATAAAGCTTGTTGATATTATGGTTCCAATTCTGGAGTTTACCCTGCACTTGCGCCTACAGGGTACAGATACACCTATGTGGCTGTTTACATGCTGCTATAGTGAAGTGGTATATGTTTCTGAATGTTTACTGGAGTTTACTGGAGTTTAGTGGGTTTGGTGGGATTTGAAGCTTGTCAAGGTATCAACTAGTAGTAGACAGTTTGCCTTAAGTAAATTTCTAAAGGTACCTTGGATGGAAGGGAACTCTGGTTTCAATTTTATTTTGAAGACTGATTTATGGTCAGACCTAACAAGTGATGAAGATATGCAAGGGACAGGGCAGGATGCTCCCATATTAGTATGGTACACTAATTGTTCTGGGGCATTTGTATTGACAAAGTCCAGGAATCTCTGTGCTTGTGAAATAGTGGTGATGTACATGCCCCAGTCTATAGTTGGACAGTTTAAATCACCTAGGAAAATGGTATTAGGCTTAGTACTGAGTGATTCTAGTTACTGTAGATAGGTATTATGGCTTTCCTGTATCACAGGAGTTCTATAGCTAGGTAATATCTGGTACTGGACATTTCTGATAGTTATTTGGACAAGAAGAAGCTCTAGTGCATCATGTGACATTACCAGTCTATATGTGAGTCTCTTCTGGAAGTAGACTGAGACACCTCCACATTGTATCCTCTCCTGCTAAGTAGATGGTCAAACATGTGGAAAGTGTAATAACCCTGTACAGGGTGAGAAGAGCTTGTAGGGACTGGAGATTCTTATTTAGGTTCCTAGCATTGATCAGTAACACCTTCATATTTCCTTTGCTTGTTTCTTTATGCTGGTAGATTTATTAGGTGGTCATTGCCCAATAAAGGCACTATGGAGGTGGGTATGGTCTTTGTCAGTACTCAAAACCCTACAGGGGACAGATGCAAGCCATCCTCTGCGAAGCAATGTGGTCTGTCAGTCATATCATCCCAGGTTGACAAATACTGAACCACATTTAAGTGACACCAGAAGGTCAAATCATTAAAATTTGAAGACAGTAGAGTGTTTGTGGAGAAAGATTATTCACTGTACACCAGGCAGAAAACAAATTTAACCCAACAATCCACGAATGTCAAGAGGTAGATGTGAGATTCAAGCTGCTATATCCAGCTGTCCTCACAATATATTTTTTCCTAGAGGACCAGACATTTTTGATGCAGAACATGCATTCTTGTAGTTTATATTCCAAAGGAAAAGAGATAGAGAAAAAAGCACAGGAACTGACTAGAAGAAACAGGAGTACCTTGGACTTCAACCAGAGTGTTGGGAGATGGAGATAAACAGGAAGGAAATCGGCAAACAAACCTGAGACTATAAAGCATCGATCACATTTGTCAAAATAAGGCTTTACAAGGAAAAAATGGATAAAAAGGATTTGGCTTTTGTTAACTTTTTTAAACTTGTGGGTGGAATGAAAAGCACATACTCCATGTCACGTCATTAATGTTTAGAAAGACAAAAAGGAAAAAAGTAATTGCAAGTAAAGTGTGTTTTGTTCTTCACAGTTTTTGCATAAATATTTCAGGATATAAACTATATGTTATGTAGTAAACCAGATATGTGTAGTGTGTAGTGAGGGGTATCTAAAATGAGGGTGAGTCTTTTCAGTAATTGTGACAAAGATACTAAAGTAAACATACTTTTTTAGTTTTAAGAAACATAGGCAAAATGTAAAAAGAGAAAAATGGTTGTACAAAGACATCTTTAGGTTAATATGCTACAATCTTGGGATGGTGTGGTAGTGGTGGTGGGGGTGTGTGCATGTAAAAGTGCACTCATTCCAATATATATAGACTTCAGATATTTTCTGTTATGTTTGCATAGATGAATGCCTGGAAGAAAGCCATTGGCTTAATCTAAAACATTTTTGTGTATGTAAGAAAGTAGGCTTGAAAAATAAGAACAACATGGTGAATTTACTGATAAGGGATATGTCTCTTGCACATGTAATGACATTAGCATTTTTTGTACTTTAACAAATAAATGTTTAGTGTAAGTTGAGAAGTCTGCAGCTGAGTTGTACATTCTGTTCTTTTGTTTCCATGGAGGCAAGCTGACTACAGGTGGAGGCAATTAATCGTGAGAGTTCTGAGAATGTTTTGCTGACAGAAATGTAAAATTAAAAGGTACAAGGGGAAGCCACTCAGAAAAAAAAAGTTTGAAATTACTGGAAGTGAATAAGAGATAGCTTTCCTAGTAGCCTAAATACTTCAATGCATTTCCCAGAACAGTGTATAATTTTGTTTTATTTAAAGATAGCCAATGCACTTTTTCTTGAGGCTAAACATTGTTTTCTGAAATCATACAAGCGGTTTCTCACATCTGGAAAGGGAACAGGAATAAGCAAAGAGCAGACAGTAATCAGTGTGAGAGCACAGGCTTTAACATGCAATTTAGTATGGATAACCTTAATTTTAAGTTAGGTAATGCTTGCGGGTGCAGCTGTCAATTTCAGACAACTGTTCCCCTCAGGAGGGTTAAAACTTCATTGTTAGAAGATGTACATAGCTTTGTGTGTTTGTTTTAAATTAACAGGTTCTGGGGGGTGTATTTTTTGAGGATTTTCATTAAAACAAAAAGTCTTGAAAACTGTGACATAGATTCAAATCCAGATAAGAAACAATGCTATAAAAGATCAACCTGCCAAACATTAGCATATGTATGTAACACAAAAGTTGGAAACAGACGCACAAAAAAGCTGTCATGAATAATAGGTGGGAATAATAACTTCTTATGATAATGGCTATGCTATCCATATTATTTTGGACAGTAAATGGCCTCACAGATATAGCCAAAAATGCAAGAGCATTGAATTGTATTAAGAAATGCAGAGTACAAATCACATTGCTGCAGGAGACGCCTTAGAAAGAAATGAGCATGTGAATTTGATAAAGAAAGGATTTCAAAATGGATATTCAGTAGAATATTAGTAACAAAAGAAAAGGGGAGAAATTAAATTAATTGCTACAGGAGTGGAGCTCCACCAGAGATAAAAGAGAGGGAAAAGATCATAATGGTAGATTTGGGGCAGTAAGAGGCTATTGGCGAAGGAGAAGGATTACAATGGCATGTATACATATTCCACCTGAAACTTCATCTTTTACAAATCACACACAACATACAAAAACACTCAGTTATACAATATGTTATTACTAAATATGCCCCCAAAAGAAACCTGAGAGCACAGTATCTGAACCAACAATCTCTCACCAAATCATTAAATTATTACAGAAATTCAATTTATTCTGTTTTTACAACTAAAATCTGGAATTTCATCCCACTTGTTATCACATCAGAACAAAACTTGCTTAACCTTCAAAAAATTATATACTCTAAAACAAATAGCTATTGTTGATGCATAAAGAGAAACTATCTAATCTTTCACTGCCTAACAACCACCCTTCTCTCTTCATTTTACATTCAATAATATAGATAAGAACTCTACTTCTTATGATGTTAGAGCTCTTTACTACCATTTTACCTTTCTCATCAATTTCTCATGCTCTTCCCACTTTTTTTCCAAATCCTAGCACACTGTCCTCCATTCTCTTTCCTCTCTTTACCCTCCTATTCCCTTCTAGCACTATACTTTCAACTCCTAAGACTGATGCCATAACTGAACACATCCTTTTTTCACCTCCTTTAACTAATCTGTAGGTGTTATTCATCTAAATGTGCTCAAACTCTCTACTGTGCATGTTTTAACTAATTCATTAATTTATCTATTATTGATTCATTCACATTTGATTACCAGGAAAGTCTAGCTGGGTAGATGCTCATTTTCATCTGAGGGCTGGGGAAAAAGCTCCAAAGTTTTACAAAAACATTTAACAATAATTTTACAATCTTCAAAAATAGTATAATACAAATACCACAACCTTCCTCACAACCACAACTTCGAGAACTTCCATTACGTAAAAAAAAGAAGCCCCTACCCACCTACTTCCCTGTTCTCAGTGAACTGCTCCTTTGTGGTGACATACATCCCAACCCTGGCCCTTTTCCTCCTTCTCATAACTCCCCCAAATCCATAAAATCCCTAAACTTTACCATAATTAATCTCCAAAGCATTAGAAACAAAATTCCCCAACTGCATGCATGGCTAAATCAACATACATCAGACTTTACTGCTATCACTGAAACTTGGCTAAAACCATACATCAAAGATTCTGAATTTCTACCCCCAAACTACTCCTGCCTTAGAAATGATAGACTACATGAAAAAGGTGGTGGCATTACCTTATTATTCCCTAGCTTCTTTACAGTAATCCCATACTCAAAGCCAATTACCCACTTCTTCACAGCAGAGCTACTAGTAACCTTCCTAAACCTTAATGATTGCAAAAGCGTTTGCATAACAGTTGTATACATTCCCCCAGGCAATAATACTCCCATTATTGAAGAAATTCTTGCCTTGACAATAAACAATATAAAAAAAAAATTAATCCATCAGTCTAGGCGACGTCAACATTAACTGGCTATATATTTCCACTAACAACACCTCTACTGATATTAACCTTCACATCTATACTCAGCTTATCTCTGAAATTACAAGACCCAACAACAAAGAAAACAAAGGCTCAGTCTTGGATTCGATCTTGATTTCTGACCCATAAAAAATTACCACCTCAGGGACTCTCCCAAATAGCATTACCGATCACTCTCCAGTATTCACAGTATGTAAGCCCACCGCCATACTAAACTTACATCAATATAGATACACCAGAGATCTATCCTATTTCTCCCAAAACACCTTAAATGACATCCTGCAGAACACTAACTGGAACCCACTAAAATTTTCCTACTCAACAAAGCTGCAGAATTCCTCAAGTCTGCATTTCTTAGGATCCTATATAGTCTTGCCCCACTCCAGTTAAAAAGCATCAAGTCAAAACATGCAATTTGGCTTACAAAGTCCACAAAGCAAGTTATGTCCTCTAGGGACAAAGCCTGGAAAGGCTGGCAAAAAAACAAAACATTGTCTAACCTCAGTCAATATAAACAACTTCACAATCAGGCTAAATGCCTAGTTATCAAAAACAAAAATGAATACTTCCAGGCTATCCAAGACCAACATAGACTAAACCCCAAGAATTTCTGGGGAGCAATCAACTCCCTACTCCACCCTGGAACTAACAACAGCCCAGGTCCAAACCCAGAAAAAAACACCTTGTGAGAGAGCTCCCTCTAACACATACTTCTTCGACACCATAAAAAACTTCCCACCACCTTCCCACCTATTACAGCTGTCATGCCAGGTACTCCACCTGTGCACTCCCCTTCAAATCCTCTACTTCCTTTCACACTAACACCTATACCCACCTCCACTGTCAAAAAACTTCTTCACAAACTTGAATCCTGTACAAACGTCCCTGATAACTTACCCACAGAGTACTTACAACTCTCAGCCTCCTCCTAAACAAGTCCATTCAGGAATCCTGCATACCTGATATCTGGAAAAAAGCATTTATCCTTCCACTTCACAAAGGTGGCAACAACTCTGACATCTCAAATTTCCATCCCATTGCCATTCTCTCCCCAATCTCCAAAATACTAGAGAAATGTACACACACTCAGCTCCTCAATCAGCTGATACAACACCAAATGCACTCTCCCACTCAACATGGCTTTAGGCCCGGACATTGTACTAACACTGCCCTCATTTCCTTCCTTAATGCAGAAAACAGAGCTCAAGATGCTGGTTCCTTTGTCTCAGCACTTTTCCTAGATCTATCAAAGGCATTCAACACTATATCACACACCCTCCTGCTTACTAAACTCTCTAATCTCGGGCTATCTTCCCCCTACCCTACAATGTTTTACTAACTATCTCAGTAACAGGCAGCACTCTACTAAATGGCAACATTCTTCCTCCCCTTTCATAACCACAAATACAGGTGTCCCCCAAGCCTCAATACTGGGACCCCTCTTATTCAGCATATTTGTCAACAACTTTCATTCCTCTCTCATCCATAGCACAGTCATCCAATATGCAGATGACTCGCCTATCATCTGCTAAATCTGCCCCAGCACTACAGCATCTCACCCAAGAAGCATTTACTTCCACCAAAACCTGGATTGTCCCAGAACCATCTCGCTCTCAACCCCAATAAAACAAAACTTCTAATATTTACCCCCACAAAATTCAGCTCTGTCGACAAGTCATTATTCACCATTCACTCCCAAAATATCACCATCACTGAAGTCATCTCCAGCTCCAAATTACTAGGTATCATCACTGATGACAAATTAACTTTTGACCTTCACATCTACAGTAACATAAAAAAAAAAACTCAAAAACTAGGTGCATGTATACGCACAACTATTTTCTTAGTCTCACCGCAAAAAAGGCTCTGGCCTCATCCTTCCTTCCTGCTTCTAACACTTCTATATGGCGGTCCCATCTTCACCAATCTACAGTCCTCCTTGAGAACAAGTCTAGACTCTTGCTACAACAGTCGCTACATTTGCTAAAAATGCTAAATATTTTATTCGTCACTGTTCCTTACTGTGGCAACTAAATTGGCTAGAATCCACACACAATCTCATATTTTTACAATTAACTACAGCCCACAAGCTCATCTACCACCAGAAACCTGCCGTTCCCTCTCCTCCATACTGACTACATACCATCCGAACCAACACCTTGGGTCCAAAAACAAAATGTTACTATCCGCAGGGAAACCCAAGCACTCAGCCGGTCAAATGTTATATTCCTATAATGTCTTTAAAGCATGGAATAAACTCCCCCCTTCACTCAGAACAATCAGCAACCCGGCCTCTTTAAAAAATCCCTCAAACTACATCTCTCCTCACAATGGTTATGCTCCTGCTCCCCAACACACAACCCCAACTCCTGATTTCTCTCCCTACTTACTGCTTCCTGGTCAATTTAACCTGTCCATTCCACCCTTTTCCCTTCTATACCCAACTATACTTACACTGTACTTAATCTCCTCACGGCTATGTACCTGTAGATATATTACATTCATGTGTTACTTGAATACATACTCTGAACTTTGTAGATATATTTCACGAATGTGTCACTGGAATATATGCCATTTATTACTTCGATGTGTCCATGATTGTAATCTTTTTCACTGTTGTTTCTATTATCAGTTTCATTCAATGTAAAAGTACTGTATGATTCTTTTTTCTGTTACGAGATTATTTTTCTTTCTATGCAATTTTGTGGCGCTTTTCTTCCCAGGCCACCATTGAAAATGGCCTCATTCCAGGCCCAGTGGACTTTCCCAGTTAACCAATACAATAAATAAATAAATACATAAATACTACAGTTTAGAATAATTATACCAAATTAGACAATGTGAAAACATTGGTTAAGAATACATACAAGTTATATGACAATGTGTGATGCCCCTGCACTGGCCCAGTAATCAAGGAGCCTCAATCCTCACCACTGGCAACAGCTAGGAGACATGCACATTGGGAGGATGACAAGTACACACACAGTAAAGTACAATTTCCCTTAAGAGCACACAGAAATCAAAGTCAGTCTAGGGCTGGATTCTTCCTCTTTCTTCAGATCCCCAATAAGACTTCCCACTGGCACAGCTATAGGGTTAAGATCTCAGCTGAGGGACCAAGCCAAGACCTCCAGCACCCTCTCTGTCCAACCAGTGCTTTGTGTCCCTGTCCAAGTAGCTGACACACGCACACTTTGAGATTTGATTTATACACACACACACACACACACACACACACACCTGGGGAAGGCTGGCATAGGTTTACTAGCTATGCCCCCTTCTGCCCAGATTATAAGGTAGTTTCCACTGTCACCTCCCCTTACTTATCAGCTACTATAAGGCCTTTATACAAAGGGTGTCCAATCCTACTGTGTGATGTTACTATTAATCCAAATGGTAGTCTGACCAAGAGCAAGGCTATTTAGGAGTGACCTGTACAGTGTCACCAAATACATATGCAAGTACCCTAAGAACTTAAATATGTCTCACAAATATCAGCCACAAAGATAGGTTTAAATACATTTAATAATAAACAATAAAAGAACAAGACAATACTCAATAAATCAAACACAGTAACTTAAGAGTTCAAAAATCACTGGGAATATTTAAAACAACATTGCAGGACAGTCTCAAATAAAGAAATAATCTAAGCTAATCTTTACTATATTCCTATTTCAGTCTAAAAACGTTACTATGCCCTAAAACTTAGAGCAAGGCAAGTGCTGATGAGTGGATGTTTCCAGGTCAAAGAAAATACAAAATGCCCAGTCTTTCTCTCTCTGAGACAGTTCTTAAATTAATATCAAATATTATTGCTGGGTTAGCTTGGATGACATCACTTTCTGACACCTGACTTTAGTTCCCAGCCTAAAACAGAAACTAAAAGAATTTATCATCTCTGTGTTAAAAATACAATCTCTCAGATGTATGCAGACCTTGGAAGTTGTAAAACAATAATACTATTTTCATTTCAAACCTGTTAATTACTTCTCTTCCAAGACAATACAAAATCTTCTAGCTCTAGACATTGTGTTTGCTACACTGAAACTGAGAGAGAATTTTTATAGCACAATCGTAAAGGAACTTATTCTCTTGAAGCTTTGCAAGTCAACCCTTTTATGTTCTAGTTTCTACTGTCAAAACATACATTTGCACAGGTATATAGTTTATATGCATTTCTGTTCTAAGTCAGCAGGGCATGCTGTGGTTACATTTTAGCTCAGTACATAACATATAGTTCTGTATAAATCATATCAATACTCACAAGTGACATGGAATTATTTACACAATTCCAGATAGCTGGGCTAGCAATATTTCCCTGTATCACACCCCCCTCCCCCCAAAAAAAAAAAAAAAACTCAAGCTAGTTTTTTAAGCAACCCTTGAGAAATGTTGCTTGAAAGGGTTTAGCATATCTGGGAATACCTTACCCCATTCCCTGTCTTGAGAGCCCATCTGCGTTGGCATTGCTAACCCCACTGTAGTGCTGCACTGTCATATATGCTTACAACCCTAGGCTCCACCTTAGTTATTCGACATTTTATTGGCTGGCTTGATGTACCATATTAAGGGACTGTGGTCTGTAACTACAGTGAATTTCCTTCCATACAGATCAGGCTGACGTTTCTGCAGAGCTCACATTATGGCTAGGCATTCCTTTTCTACACCTGCATAGCATTTCTCCCTGGGTTGGAGCCTATGACTGTGATATACCACTGGATGCTCTTCTCCCTCTGAGGAAACCTGGCTAAGTACAACCACCACCCCATGGCTTGAATCGTCTATCTGCACAATAAATACTTTGCTGTAATCTGGACTGGCTAACACAGGGGGTCCTCCCAAAGCTCCTTTAAGATTCTGGAATGCCTGCTCACATGCTGGGGTCCATACTACCTTATCTGGCCTGTTTTCCTTGTCAAGTTTATGAGGGAGCAGCTATGGTACTATAATTGGGGACAACATTTCTGCAGTACCCTGCTGCCCCTAAGAATGCTCTCACCTACTTTTTGATAACAGGGGCAGGCCATGCCTGAATGGCTTCCACTTTGGCAGGTTCTGGCCTGATCTTACCATTCCCCACTCTATGTCCCAGGTAGGAAGCCTCTGCTATAATCACCTAACACTTGCTGGGCTTAATGGTTAACACTGCCCTCAGTAGTCTGCCCAGCACCTCCCCTGACATGATGAAGTTGCTCTTGCCAGGAATGGCTGTAGATGGCAATATCATCTGGGTAAGCAAGGGCAATACCTCCTACTAGGGTACGATCTACCAGCCTCTGGAAAGTCGCTGACGTATTTTTCATCTCAAAGGGCATCTTTGTGAACTCATACAAGCCAAAAGGAGTCACAAAGGCTGACCTCTCTCAAGCACTGGGAGTCAAGGGCACCTGCCAGTAACCCGTGGTATGATCAACAGTGGTAAGATACTTAGCCCCAGCCAGCTGGTCTAGGGCTTCATCTGTCCTAAGCATGAGGTAAGCAACTGACTCTGTGTGACTATTTAATTTCCTGTAGTCCACACAGAACCTGGTTCTGCCATCCTTCTTTGGTACCAGCACCACTGAGGAGGCCTGGAACTGCTGGACCCCTGAATTACCCCTAATTCCACCATTTCCTACATCTCCTCCCTCAGAGGCTTAATAGGCCTTTGAGATCCTGTATCCACATGGTGCTGTACCAGGTGGGTACACCCTGGTTTCCCAGTGAACATGTCCCCAAACTCCTGTAACACTGCTGGGATTTCTCGAACCTGAGTAGGGATAACTGCTGGGACACTGCTACCCCTTTCACTGAGGTGTCAGTTCAAGTCTCACTGAGATCATCAGTCACCAGATCCCCCTCAGACTTCTCCTGGCATCCACTGCAAATACTCAGCACAAGGCTTCCCTATCATGTTAAGGTTTCGTCATGTTAACATGGTACAGTTTGGGACCCTGCCACCTGTCTAGCAGTTCTACCATGTAGTTAACATCACTGACCTTCCTTACTACCTTGTAGAGTCCCTCTCAAGCTGCCTGCAGCTTGTTGTGTCTGACAGGAATGAGAACCATTACCTGCTGCCCTACAGCATACTCTCTAGCTCGAGCATTCCTGTCATACCAGACCTTTTTCTGCTGTTGGGCTTCTGCCAGGTTCTCCTGGGCCAAGCCCATGAGTTCCCTGATCCTTGTTCTGAGGTTTAGGACATATGCCACAGACTCCTTGTGAGATTCACACTGACCGTCCCACTCATCTTGAACCAAATATAGAGGCCCTCTCACCCTATGCCCATACAGCAACTCAAAGAGTGAAAAAACTGTTTATTCCTGGGGTACCTCTTTGTAAGCAAACAAAAGATGGGGCAAATATATGTCCCACTCCCGATTAAACTTGTCTGTAAATGCCCATAGCATGGACTTGAGTGTAGAGTTTAACCTCTCAAAAAAGACCATTAGTCTGGGGATGGTAGGGGTGTGCTTTAAGTGCTTCACTCCACAGTGCTTCCACAGTCAAGCCAGCAGATCTGACATGAAATTGGTAACTCTGTCAGTTGCTATTTCTTTTGGAAAAACTACCCTGCTGAAAATTTCTAAAAAATCATTTGCCACCTTTTCTGCTTCAATGGAGGACAGAGCCACCACCTCAGGGTATCAGGGTATCTGGTAGCATAATCTACTACCACTAGGATATACTCTTTCCCTGTGGAACCTGGGGTACTCAGAGGCCCCAAAATATTCATAGCTATCCTCTGAAATGGCTCCTCAATCAAAGGCAAAGGCATCAAAGGAGCTCTCACCTTGTCTCCTGCCTTGCCTACCTTTTGGCACTGCTCACAGGTCCTGCAGTACCCTGTTACATCTCTGGAAATCCCAGGGGAATAAAGTTCTGCATAATATGTCTCTTTGTATATTTTATGCCCATATGACCTGCAAAGAGAATATCATGGGCTATGGCTAGAAGTGCCAGATGCTAGGATCTGGGCACTACCAACTGCTGTATTCTCACACCCTCTAGCCCTACCTCAGGGGTCCACTCTCTATACAGTACCCCTTTGTCCCAGTATACAGATTCTCTCTTCCCTTGAGAATCAGGTGCCTCACTAGTAAGTTCCCTCAGGCCTTGGAATGTAGGGTGTGAGAGCTGAGCCTGTCTCATCTCTCTCTGTTACCCCTTCCCATCTCCCCTTCCACAGGAAGTCTAGTATTCTCTGACAGCAGTGCCTGTCAGCATGGTTACTACTACTCACCTCTGCCCTTGCAGTCACTCTGTCCAAGCAAACATCAGTACCCACAAGCAGCTGTGGCTCACCTTCAGTCTCACTCCTACAGGGTAGCTCCCTCCCTAAAATAACCACCTCACCAGTCCTGATTGCAAGTGTGCAGTCTGTCTGGATCTCCCCAGGCTACCAGACCTACATGCTTGTCTCCAAGCCTGACTGCATGTAACTGCATACAGACAGGGTACTTCATTATCAAAATCATTCCCTATCAGGGCATCTGCATGGATATCCTCAAATACACCTACTTGCTGGCTTCCTTTTCCACCCTCCCAGTCAAAGTGAACCCTAGCCAAATGTATTTTGAATGGGGGTCTCTCCTAAAGCTCTGACAGGAGTAGACTGCTGAAGCAAGTAGTGCTCCTTTGTAACTACTGCAGGCTTCACAATGGTTAGGTCAGAGGCTGTCTCTCTCTTAGCAGTGGCCTCTTTCCATCGACTAAGACAGGATATAACTTATTGTGGTAGTTTGGTACCCTTGTTGTCTTAAGACAACTTACTGCTGGCATTTTTTCATTCTCACTTACTGGGTCTCCCACCTTTTGTTCCCCACCTTGCCTCCATGGACATGTATATGCTGCATGGCCCCATTGGTTGCATTTTAAACATTTAACCCTTGGTCCTGGACGTGTACCTCGACTAGTGGCTGATACTGGTGGACTCTGTTGTGGCAGTCTGGGCTGCCCACCATGGGTTCCCTTAGACCCATGAGCATCACTGGGCATCTCTTTCCTGTGCAGTGATGCCCTGCTTGCTAGGTATAGGTCTCCCTTCTTCCCCAGCTCATCTGCAGTATTGCACTGTCTATCAGCTAACCAGATTCTCATGTTCACAGGCAAAGTGATAAGGGCTTGTTCCCTCACCAAAAGGTTTGCCAGACCATCAAATGTGGTGACCTGACATCCACTCACTCACCTATGAAAATAAGTGCTTAGTTCAGCAATATATTCACACACACACTTATTTGCCTTGCGTCTATGCTCATGAAACTTTTTTCTATAAACTTCAGGTGTTAACTTAAAGCATTCTAAAAGACAGTTTTTTACAATATTATAATTTAAGTAATCAGTATCAGACAATTAGAAATAGCAGTTAGAGCTTTTCCATGGAGTATGGGGGTCAGGAACCGTACCCAGAGCCCTTGGTCAACACTATACTGTTTATATACCTTCTAAAACATATGAATGAGACCATTAAAATTATCCCCCTTGGTAAACTGTGGAAAGAAATTTACTGACATTTCCCATTACCTCCATGGCTCTGGTGAAGAGTCAGCATCTCTTTTTTATGCTGCCTCTGCCTCTCCTCAGCCTCTAGAATTTCTTATTTTCCTCAGCCTCTAGATATCTCAGTCTCTCTGCTGCTTCTATTACCAATGTTTGGCCACCAGCTCAAGTCTGTTTAACTCCAGATGCATTTTAAGTTCTCTGTGGAAAGGTAGAGCTGTCATTTTTGGAGAGTTGTACATCTCCAAGGCTAGCCTGGTTGTCCTCCTGATCGCTGGTCTGCGATGCAGTAGGGGCCAAAGCTACAATAGTTTCTGCCTTAGTCTGGTTGGCATGCACTAGTCCTTTAGCCTGGCACATCTCAGCAAAGAGGCTCTTTGTCAGCTTGCCATACTCATCTACTGACATGCTTGAAACCTCTCCCTGGCTAACAAAAAAATAAAACAATTGTGATATGAAACTTTGGATATTCACTGCATGGCTGATTGAAAGTACAAATACTTTCAGTGACCACTGTTCAAAGGCTACAGGAATTCAATATACACACCACTACAAACCAATTGATATGTGATGTGGCTATCTCACTAGTGTCAACCAATTAATATGTGATGTGGATATCCCACCAGTCTGCCAATTAATATGTGATGCCCCTGCACTGGCCCAGTAATGAAGGAGCCTCTATTCTCACCACTGGCAACAGTTAGTGGATGTACACATTGGGAGGATGACAAGTACACACAAAGTAAAGTACAATTTCCCTTAAGAGCACAGAGATCACAGTCAGTCTGGGGCTGGTTTCACCCTCTTTCTCCAGATCCCAAATAAGACTCACCACTGGCACAGCTATAGGGTTAAGATCTCAGCTGAGTGACCAAGCCAAGAACTCCAGCACCCTCTGTCCAATCAGTGCTTTGTGTCCCAGTCCAAATAGCTGACACACACACACACACTTTGAGATTTGATTTATATAAAAACACACACACACCAGGGGAAGGGTGGCACAGGTTTACTAGCTATGCCCACTTCTGCCCAGATTATAAGGTAGTTTCCACTGCCACCAATCCATACTTATCAGCTACTATAAGGGCCTCACAAAGGGTGCCCAATCCTACTGTGTAATGTTACTATTAATCCAAATGGTAGTCAGACCAAGAGCAAAGCTATTTAGGAGTGGTCTGTACAGTGTCACCAAATACATATGCAAGTACTCTAGGAGCTTAAATATGTCTCACAAATATCAACCACAATTATAGGTTTAAATATATTTAATAATAAATAATAACAGAACAAGACAATACTCAATAAATCAACACAGTAACTTAAGAGTTCAAAATCACAAGGAATATTTAAAACAACATTGCAGGACAGTATCAAATAAATAAAGAAAACATCTAACCTAATCTTTACTATATTCCTATCAGAGTCTAAAATGAGTTACTATGCCCCTAAGAACTTATAGTGCAAGGCAAGTGCTGATGAGTAGATGTTTCCGGGTCAAAGACAAAATACAAAATGTCCAGTCTTTTTCTCTCTGAGAGAGTTCTTAAATTAATATCAAATATTACTGCTGGGTTAGTTTGGATGACATCACTTTTTGTCACCTGCCTTCAATTCCCAGGCTAAAACAGAAAGCAACAGAATTTAACATCTCTCTCTTAAAAATACAAATCTCTCAGATATTTTCAGATTTTGGAAGTCATAAAACAATAAAAATACTTTTCATTTTAAACCTAGTAATTACTTCTCTTCCAAGACAATACAAAAACTTATTGCTCTAGACATTGTGTCTGCTACACTAAAACTGAGAGTGAACCTCTACAATACAATCTCAAAGCAACTTATTTTCTTGAAGCTTTGCAAGTTAATAATTTTATTTTCTGGTTTCTACTGTTAAACATACATTTGCACAGGTATATAGTTTATACGCATTTCTATTCTAAGTCAGAAGGGCATGCTATTGTTACATTTTAGCTCAGTACATAACAAACAGTTCTGTATAAATCATATCAATATTCACAAATTACAAAGAATTATTTACAAAATTCCAGATAGATGGGCTGGCAATATTTCCCTATATCACACAATGATTTAATGTCTAGAGAAATTTTAGCCAGTTTAAAGACATTAAAGGTAAGTTGGTATAATACAAATAGGAATTGCAATATGAAGTGGGAGAAAAAAAGAAGTATGATATATTTAGAGAGTCAGGGGAGAGAAATTAAATTAAGTAAGGAAGTAAGTGAGGAAGGAGAAATAAGGATGTGTAAAGTATGAATAGGTTAGTTGTTGATATTTAGGGGATATAGTTTATGCTGGGGTTGTGCAACAAGATAGCCAGACATTGTCTAGGAAGTCTTCTAGAATGGTATTAAATGACTAGAGGGAGGACACTGACCTGATGGATATAGGTAAGGAGTTCCAGGCCTTAGCAATACGGTACAAGTACAGACCATGACCAACAGATTGCGTAGGTTTGTGGACAGAGAGGAGTTTTTGCTCACTAGATCCTAATGACAGAGTGGGAACATAACTGCACAGAATGGTATTTAGTGCTGGACAAGCAGATGGATGCTGAATGATTTTTGTGGGCAGTGAGATGATGTGTATATATTTTAGTTGATGAGGTAGTACTAATCATTAGGGTTTTTAGTGCTATACAGTGGTGGGTTCTGAAAGGGGTATTTGATGCAAATTTTGCCACTTTATTATAGCACTGTTCAAGTTTTGCTTTTTGTGATGCCTGCAGATAAGGATGGGAGCACCATAAAGTAGTTAGGGGAGGAGTTAAGTAGTCGCAAGTATAGTTTTAGTTGCATTGGTGAGAAAATGTTTGGCGAGTTTTTTAATGCAGCTTTGTACATGCAGGTTGAATTTAAGATTATCATCCACTATCATAAATAATAATTTCTTATGAGAAGAAACTTCAATGGTTGTATTATTGAGAGAGGATTTTAAATTTTGTTTTCTCTTGAGAGAGAGATTTGGGGGGAAAACAAAATACAAGGGCTAGATTAATAAATATATAATGATACTTCGGTACTCATGTTGCACAATTTACTATACTAGCTCTTTGCTACATTAGTAGAATTATTTAGCACAACTATAATGTATTATGAATTAATTTATTTACATATTTTGCTCTATTCTCCTAAAAGAAGCTATCCTGATCAACAAATGAAAATACATACACAAGCATACATTTTTCATTTTATAACATCTCTTTCTCTTCATAAAAGCTGTTATGCTGATGTATTTTTTTAATATTTTCTATATTCTGTCAATGTTCATCAATTTTAAATTCTGTACATGCTGTTGTACTGATATTTATTACACTTGCTCTTTTTGCTCAGACTGTGACCACTGATCTGCTCTATAAATTTTAAACAAAAGTCTATAACTGTCCGTAAAAGATAAATTTAAAGAAAGCAACAAAGGAAAATAAAAACAGAAAAATTAAGGGAGACTAGAGAAAAACATTTATTTATATATATATATATATTATATATATATATATATACACACACACACACACACACACACACACACATTTAAATGTGTGGATTTATGGAACGGATGTTTTGTTGGAACAGGTAAGCGAAATATGTAAGTAGGTGTGTGTGTTTGTGAATGTGGGTGGGTTAAAGTTACACTAAGGGTTAGACAAGGAAATAGATTAAGTGTGTGTGATTTAGTGTATGTTGGCGGTGAGTGTCTGACTTATTTTGTGTAATGGTAGTGTTATGGGAAGGTTTTTTTTTTTTTTTTTTTTTTCATTTAAGATGTAGGTTAGGGGCAGTGGTATGGTTAGGATTAGCATGCATTACTTAAGTGGGCAGGGGAGCTTCACAAAGCATAATCTGAGACATGTAAAATATTTTAATTGTTGATAACAATGCAAGTAATAATTGAAATGTGTTGCTGATGTTCACTTATTAGTACACTATCTTTAAAACACCTTTTATAAGCCTTTAAAATATAAACCAAGGACTATCCTGTTAGTGTTCTTTGAACAGTTTACACTACCACTGATAAAACTATATCAGAGATAACTACATTGTCTTTGCAAAGTCCAAGTACTTAAACAATCCAGTTTTTTTCAGGATATGACTAACCATATATCAAAATGTCACTGCTGAAGAATGGTATCAAATAGAGCCATAGCAAAATAATCACACTGATAGAATTATATGTCAACTAGGCTAGCAAAATGGAATAAAAAAGCAAATGAGCCACATAGTGGAGAAATACTATTTGCCATAAGATCTAATTATCTTTTACATCAGAGCTGTAATTATTTAACATATCTCTCAATATGACCATAAGTTCAAGATATGCCATTGCTCTACATATGCATAAATGGTATGAAATACTGCATAACAATAGTGACATGGGATTTTATTTCTCTACATTTTCTTCTAAATCCTGCATTTAGTCAGAGAAGTATCCATCAGTAGTGAAGAATTTGAACATCTACTGTAACAGCCAAGTGCAACGTACACAGCTGTACTATGGTAATCTTTTTTACTGCTGCAGTAGTCTGTCTACCATGGATTATCCAACCTGGGAGGAGGAAGGGTAAGGATATGGAGCCCCTGGAGGATGGTTCTAGTAAAGCCAGCTCTGGAACTGGAAAAGGAATCCCACTTGTAGTGCTTTGTAAACGAATGGATGGAGGACCAACTTGCTGACTCTACAATATTTATAGTTCACTCCTTTCTACTATGCCACTGTAGAAGCTAGGTCCCTAGTAAAATGTGCCTTAATACAGTCTGAAATGGATTTTCCATGGTAAGAATAACAAGAAACAATAAACAATAGCAGGGAACAACCATCTGGAAATAGTCTGTTTAGACATGAGTCATGTTTGCTTAGCCAGAATAGGAAAGAAGAGCTGGTTACCTTTCCTAAATGACATAATTCCTTTAAGATAGCATCCGAGTTGGCTGTGCCCATTCAGTGCATGTAGAATCTTTCTCTGCTTGTTTTAGGTTCTGAATAGAAGACAAGGAAAATGATAGCTTACTTCAACATGAACACTGTTATGACCTTGAGCCTAACAATTTTTTTCCACAGAGTGATCTTGTCTCTGTGTGTAACCAGTTACGGTTCTCCCATCATGATAGCTTGCAACTCAGATATGCTTCTTGCAGAATTCAGGGCAATAAGAGCAGACATTTTCCAGGTAATGAACCTTAAATCAGCTTGACTGGCAGGTTCAAAAGGTTGACGCAATTATTTCTTCTGTCATAAAGTTAAGATACCAAGGAGTAGGAAGAACAGGCCTTTGAGAATCTAACATGTGTAAATCACCTTTTAAAAACTGTTGGACAATAAACAGAGAAGAAAGAAGGGAGATCCATGGGCAGACATGCTGAAATACCCACAAGATGTACCTTTATAGAGGCATAACAGAGGACAAAAGATAGAAGCTCACACAAATATTTAAGCACCAGAAGTACATAATCCCTGATGGGTACCTGGTCATTGTCTACGCACCAACAAAAAGTATCTTCTACCTGCCAACATATGATTTACTACTAGTAGGCTTTCTTGCTTCCTTCAGGACTTACTGCACATCTTCATGAAAGAGGTGGCTAAAAGGTATCAAAACTAAATCATTCAGGCAGCTGCAGTTGTTTGATGTCAGTGTATATCAAACTCCTCTTGTCCTGTCTGTGTATATCCAGTCTGTGAGGTAGCTTGTGGTAATTGCCCTGGCCAATTCAAGAAGGGAGAAACAATTTTCCTTGGGCCAGAAGGGAGTCACCATAATGATTTTTTGAGAGTCTTTCTGAATCTTCAGAACTAGCCTCAAAATCAGTGGAAAGGGTAGAAATATATACAGGAACATCCCTGACCAAGAGAATGAAAGAGCATCTTGCAGGGAGTCCTGGAAAAGAGTTGGTTTATTGGTTAGTTGTCTGTTTTGAAAAGGGGTGAACAATTCTACTTGGGTGTTTCCCACAACTGGATCTAATCTGGTCTGCCCAGGATCTACTTAGCTTATCTGCCACTATATTTTGTTATAACAATAGGCAAGATGTGATTTAAGAAATATTGAAGAGGTAACACCCAAGCTGTCACTGCCAGCAGGCACAGAGGGTATGACCTGGTGCCCCCCCACCATTTGTTGGTATAAAACAGCACCATGGTGTTGTCTGTCTGGATCTTTAAGAGATCTGGTTCCCAGAGATAAAGCAGCCAACATTTCTTTGATACTGCTGTGCTTCGGTCTGCCTGAACTGTCCCACAGACCTTGCATTTTTATTCCCTTTGAAAACTGCCCCACAAGCAAAATATGAAGAATCTGGCAATACAGATTGTGTTGAGATGAGTTGAAAAAAGGAAGGAGAACCAGATTGTGAGATATCTGCTCTCTCTCTACCAATACAGTTCTGTTTTGATAAAGCCCAAAATTGGAACACAAAAATCCAATGGATGTGAATGTTAGGTCCACATGTTTTTGAGGTACCACTGCACCTTTCTCATATGTAACCTGACTTAAGGAGGAGAATCCCAGAAGCTATAAAGCCTAATATCCTGAGAAATTCTTTGGCCATAGCTTAAAACTGGTGAGAAAAATTTAAGACTTCCAGATGCAAACTAACCATCTTGTGAGGAAGGAAAGCCTTTTAAGACCCAGTTTACTTGGAAACCTAGAAACACAATCCTAAGTGACTGAGAGGGGGATTTTTGCATGTTTACCTGGAATCCCAGATGTTCTAGTACTGAAGATACATTTGTTAAAGATTCCTGGCAACTGGGAAAAGACCACACAAATAAAAAAGTAGTCTAAATAAAGAAAATGGATAACTCCGCAATTTGCCTCTATTGAAGGCTGGTACACTGAACAGCCAACAGGGTAATGCAGAGAACTGATAATGTGACACAGGCACACAAAATCTTAGAAATCTCTTGAAATTGCTTGCTACTGAAATGTGGCAAGGATATTTGGGAATAGGGATAACACTGTTTGAATCGTCAACATCTTGAACTTTGGAATCTTTACAGAAAGACTGAGAGAAGAAAGATCCAAAACTGATCCTCGAGTGCTCCTTCTTTGGAACCAGAAAATTCTGCAATAAAACCCCTTTCCTATTTGATTTGCAGGAACATATTATATACTCTTGCATCTAACGTGCTTGAGTACTGGAGGAAACACTTCTGTTTGACTGAGGGGTGGAGATTCCCGCTAAAGGAAGAGGCTTTCTATCCATTGCTATCTGTAACCCTCCCAAATTACCTTTAAATGTATTTGTCATAAACTATCTATTGTCAAAATGAAGCAGTTAGAGTTAGTGTCTTTGAAAGAAGAGATGCTGGGGCAGGATTGGGAAGGGAGGTGAACTGGTTTCTGACATGTTCATTTTCAGGAGGACACCTGATACCTTTATGAAAGGCTCCTTTCTTTTGGGGAATTTCAATATTGCCTTCCTGTCACCTATTCTTTGATGTTTGTTAGCAGGAAGCACAGCTTGTTTTGTCTTTTAAAGGGAGCACAGGATTTGAGGGGAAATAACTAAGGGACACAAATAATCTAAGACACTCCTTAAACTAATTTACCTCTCTCATCCTATTGTTTAAGTACCTGCATAACAAAAGGCCCAAATAAAACCTTCTTATCTAGAGGAAAGTTCAGAATTTCTGATTTTACATAATCTGAAAACGTTTGGTTACATACCCATATAAATCTTCAAGACTGCTGCTAAAGCAGAAGCCATGGAAACAGTAACAGCACAATCATAACAACTTTTAATGCGTGTTTAAACACTTGAGGCAAGTTAGTCACAATCTGATCCAAATAAGACTGCCTTTCAGGAGGCTGAAAATCAGCTAATTCTCAGACTATGTGCATATTTTAGTATAAACTTCCACATGTAGCACTGGTAATTCAAAATTTTGAAGATTCAAGTACAGGAAGAAAAGAATCTCTTATCCAAACATTTACCCTCTTTATCCCTATGACTGGGTTAGGGTTAGTAAGGTACCTGTTCGTATTAGGACTAGTAAGAAGGATAGCTGCAAGAATCTGCTCTAAGTTGAGAAAAAAGATTTTTGTTAGTTTGAGAAATTTTGTAGATTTTTCTACCTTTTAGGTAATGATCACAGAGAATCAGGAATGTTGCAGGCAGCATTAAAAACATCCTCCAAGATTGGCAGAACAGGAAGAAAAGGTGGAGTATGCAGGGCTCCTTGTTCTAATAAATCTTAACAGCTGTCCATTTCAGGAGGAACACCCATCTGTCCCAAGCAAACACATTCTATGTCAGGAGAGAGTCTCAGAAAGGAAAAGTCTCCATATGGTCAAATTCAGGCTCACTGTCAAAAGAGTCAGAGTCAGGCTATGGAACACTCGGGTGAAATAACCCTGCACCTCTGTCTACATCAGAATCCTCTGAAAACACATCCTCTTTCTTAGGAATAGAGGAATAAGAAATAGGATAAGGCACTTGACCCCCAGGATTAAAAGTCTGGAACAAACTTCTAGCTAATGCAGTAGCATCATTTTAGCCACAGAAACCATCTCCTTTGGAGTTCAAAATGGCTGCTGGTCTGTGAGCACTGCTATCACCTAGCTCGCTGATGTACCCTGGATTAAAACAAACCCAGAAGGCTACTCCGAATTAATAATACAGAAATAACTTTAGATATTTACTGCTAATATCCTCCAGCAAACAAAAGGGGAAGAAAAGTGACAGATTCAGCTCAGAAACAGCAGGATTAACTAAGATTTCTGAATAACAGCTTAAGCCACATGCTACTAAGGCCCTGCATCTGACTACAAGATTGATAAAACAGTATACAGCAAGATGTCAAAAGAGGAAAATAATATGGAAACAACAACAACTAAGAGCAAATTCTCAGTACTAGCCTCACCTGAGAAAGACACAACTTCAAAAGACAAAAGCCAACTAAACAAACTGACCACTCTAAAACTACAAATAAATCCAAGACAGACCAGCCATCTAATCTGAAGACATAAAATCTGCCTTATTACATATCCAGCAAGCAATAAAGGACTTATCATTACAATTTCAAACCTTTGGTGACTCAGAATGCAATCTAGAGAATGCTGACAAGAGAAAGTCTGTTCCTGTGGTGTACGGCCTGTTGGCCTCCAAAACAGAAGCTTGCTATAACCTATTCTGGGCGACTGTAGTTCAGTTATGTGCAGAACATGCTTTACAGTTAAATCCAGCCATGATACTGAGTGACTTCGAGAGGGGGGCAGTAAATGCCATCGCACGCCACTTTCCATGTTCACTGTCGAAAGGCTGTTGGTTTCATTTTTGCCAGATAATCTGGAGACAAATACAGAAATTACACCTGGTGTCTGCATTCGGGCAGTGTAGACAGTTTTCCAGCTTGTGCAAGGAAATACCAGCATTAGCATTCCTGAGGCAGGACGATGTGTTACCTACATTCAATGATATTGAACTTGAATTCCCTGAGAATGGGAAGCCGTTGTGTACCTTTTTCAAAGAAAATTATTTGTTAGGTAGACCGAGACGGTATGGCATGCGAGGTAATACATTTGAGAGATTACCTCCGCTATTCGATCTTCACTTTTGGAACCATGGTGATACTTGCATGGACGGGTTTCCCAGATCACAAAACATGGTGGAGGGTTGGCATAGACGTCTCCGTAGCTTACTAGGGAGGAAAAACCTATATATCCATGATGTTCTGCGTGCTATACAATTGGAACAAAACCATGTGGAAGATCTACTGTCCCGGGTATTACTATGCCTGCCACCATCACCAAAACGTAAACGGCTCACAGACAGGGAAGAAACATTTCGGAGATTGTTAGATAAACGGGATACGTTCACTTGTAGGGGCTTTACTGCACTTGTTGCTAAACACTGTTCCTTTTAGGGTTATCGGTATATGACTTAGTCACATTTGCTGTGGGGGATATTCATATATGTGTACACCGCGGTGGGGATGTGGACGTAATAGCTATGTTGACCGGTGTGGGTGAGGTCGTGTTTCAAATCCAAGTGGTTACTGTTGCTGTCATTGACGGTATATGTGACTGTATGTACTGTTCACCGAACGTGACATGTATTGTCTGACTTTCACATGGATCACTTCACTGGGCACCTTTTCTACGGATGTCGGGGACTTCCGTGTTAATACGTGTTGACTACGGTCTAGTATATCTGCTGTGCCCTCATTGACAATGTTATGCATTACACCTGTGGTATGGCGGATTGTTCTACTACCCTGCGATTCAGAGTGGACCGTACGGATTTTCTCACTATCAATGCCTGGATACACGGCGGACATCTTCGACATCGAATATATCTGGTTTCGATTTTCGACATTTGCCGGTGCTATGGTTCGGCCATTCCAGCAGTCGTACACGTGTGTTTCGGCATTCCAATTCGATTGTGGGTACATTCGCTTATGTGTTGGTCGGTCATCTGATAGTAAACCGTTTTTGAGGTACCACTGCACCTTTCTCATATGTAACCTGACTTAAGGAGGAGAATCCCAGAAGCTATAAAGCCTAATATCCTGAGAAATTCTTTGGCCATAGCTTAAAACTGGTGAGAAAAATTTAAGACTTCCAGATGCAAACTAACCATCTTGTGAGGAAGGAAAGCCTTTTAAGACCCAGTTTACTTGGAAACCTAGAAACACAATCCTAAGTGACTGAGAGGGGGATTTTTGCATGTTTACCTGGAATCCCAGATGTTCTAGTACTGAAGATACATTTGTTAAAGATTCCTGGCAACTGGGAAAAGACCACACAAATAAAAAAGTAGTCTAAATAAAGAAAATGTGGATAACTCCGCAATTTGCCTCTATTGAAGGCTGGTACACTGAACAGCCAACAGGGTAATGCAGAGAACTGATAATGTGACACAGGCACACAAAATCTTAGAAATCTCTTGAAATTGCTTGCTACTGAAATGTGGCAAGGATCTTTGGGAATAGGGATAACACTGTTTGAATCGTCAACATCTTGAACTTTGGAATCTTTACAGAAAGACTGAGAGAAGAAAGATCCAAAACTGATCCTCGAGTGCTCCTTCTTTGGAACCAGAAAATTCTGCAATAAAACCCCTTTCCTATTTGATTTGCAGGAACATATTATACGACTCTTGCATCTAACGTGCTTGAGTACTGGAGGAAACACTTCTGTTTGACTGAGGGGGGTGGAGATTCCCGCTAAAAGGAAGAGGCTTTTCTATCCATTGCTATCTGTAACCCTCCCGAATTACCTTTAAATGTATTTGTCATAAACTATCTATTGTCAAAATGAAGCAGTTAGAGTTAGTGTCTTTGAAAGAAGAGATGCTGGGGCAGGATTGGGAAGGGAGGTGAACTGGTTTCTGACATGTTCATTTTCAGGAGGACACCTGATACCTTTATGAAAGGCTCCTTTCTTTTGGGGAATTTCAATATTGCCTTACTGTCACCTATTCTTTGATGTTTGTTAGCAGGAAGCACAGCTTGTTTTGTCTTTTAAAGGGAGCACAGGATTTGAGGGGAAATAACTTAGGGACACAAATAATCTAAGACACTCAAACTAATTTACCTCTCTCATCCTATTGTTTAAGTACCTGCATAACAAAAGGCCCAAATAAAACCTTCTTATCTAGAGGAAAGTTCAGAATTTCTGATTTTACATAATCCGAAAATGTTTGGTTACATACCCATATAAATCTTCAAGACTGCTGCTAAAGCAGAAGCCATGGAAACAGTAACAGCACAATCATAACAACTTTTAATGCGTGTTTAAACACTTGAGGCAAGTTAGTCACAATCTGATCCAAATAAGACTGCCTTTCAGGAGGCTGAAAATCAGCTAATTCTCAGACTATGTGCATATTTTAGTATAAACTTCCACATGTAGCACTGGTAATTCAAAATTTTGAAGATTCAAGTACAGGAAGAAAAGAATCTCTTATCCAAACATTTACCCTCTTTATCCCTATGACTGGGTTAGGGTTAGTAAGGTACCTGTTCGTATTAGGACTAGTAAGAAGGATAGCTGCAAGAATCTGCTCTAAGTTGAGAAAAAAGATTTTTGTTAGTTTGAGAAATTTTGTAGATTTTTCTACCTTTTAGGTAATGATCACAGAGAATCAGGAATGTTGCAGGCAGCATTAAAAACATCCTCCAAGATTGGCAGAACAGGAAGAAAAGGTGGAGTATGCAGGGCTCCTTGTTCTAATAAATCTTAACAGCTGTCCATTTCAGGAGGAACACCCATCTGTCCCAAGCAAACACATTCTTATGTCAGGAGAGAGTCTCAGAAAAGGAAAAGTCTCCATATGGTCAAATTCAGGCTCACTGTCAAAAGAGTCAGAGTCAGGCTATGGAACACTCGGGTGAAATAACCCTGCACCTCTGTCTACATCAGAATCCTCTGAAAACACATCCTCTTTCTTAGGAATAGAGGAATAAGAAATAGGATAAGGCACTTGACCCCCAGGATTAAAAGTCTGGAACAAACTTCTAGCTAATGCAGTAGCATCATTTTAGCCACAGAAACCATCTCCTTTGGAGTTCAAAATGGCTGCTGGTCTGTGAGCACTGCTATCACCTAGCTCGCTGATGTACCCTGGATTAAAACAAACCCAGAAGGCTACGCCGAATTAATAATACAGAAATAACTTTAGATATTTACTGCTAATATCCTCCAGCAAACAAAAGGGGAAGAAAAAGTGACAGATTCAGCTCAGAAACAGCAGGATTAACTAAGATTTCTGAATAACAGCTTAAGCCACATGCTACTAAGGCCCTGCATCTGACTACAAGATTGATAAAACAGTATACAGCAAGATGTCAAAAGAGGAAAATAATATGGAAACAACAACAACTAAGAGCAAATTCTCAGTACTAGCCTCACCTGAGAAAGACACAACTTCAAAAATACAAAAGCCAACTAAACAAACTGACCACTCTAAAACTACAAATAAATCCAAGACAGACCAGCCATCTAATCTGGAAGACATAAAATCTGCCTTATTACATATCCAGCAAGCAATAAAGGACTTATCATTACAATTTCAAACCTTTGGTGACTCAGAATGGAAAAATCTAAGTCCAAAATAATAGAAAATGAAATAGAAATAGACTCTATTTCTAAAAAGAACTGATGCCAATGACAAAGAAATACAAAACTTAGAAGCAAAAATAACAGACCTGGAAGCAAGATCACGAAGGAACAATATCATCATCAGAGGAATACCTGAAACTGTACTTCATAACAATCTAATACCAACAATCAAGCAAATAATAAATTCCCTGCTAGAGGAACCTGAAGAAATGCAGCAAATAACAATAGAGAGAGAGCCCACAGAGCCCTGAGGGAAATGCAAACACCACTGAAACCAAGACCTGTCTATATTAAAATATTAAACTATCAAGATGTAAATAAAATCATACTGGCAGCAAAGAAAAAAAGGCACACTCACCTGGAATAATAATAAAAAATCCTTTGCTCAAGACCTCCCAATACAAATAAGACAAGCAAGACAACTACTACCTCCATACTGCAGGTTCCTAATAGAAAAAAAAATCAGATTCCAGATGAAATATCCCAATCAGTTAAACTTCTACATCAAAGAGATTAAATACATGGTCGCTAACCCCAAGAAACTAAATAAATCCACAAAAAATTATAAAGAACCCTTGGATGAAGAAAGAACCCCATAAATGAACACTCTAGCTGGGATCCAACTCAGAAAGCTTTCCCTTGCTGTCTAGGCCCTTAAATCCATGATGTGAGCCATGAGGAACACAGGAAAAGGAAGTACAGCCTGGGTAGGCACCAAAAATCAACTGCCGTTTCTGATGTGCTAATATAGGAAGGAACCTCCTCCTGGTACACTGGTCTGCAAAACCGGTCCCCCTACGATTTTGAGGGCTCCTTTAAGAAGAGCAGTCAGACAAAATGGATCTCAGCAAGCTACAAAAGATTTTACTGCCTGAAAAACGAAAATTGATCTGCACCAGCTAAAAGAAGAAAGCTGCACCATAGATGTCAACCAACCTGCAAGCAAAACCTTGAAGAAATAAGGTACTGTTGAACTGAACCATTCACTAAAACAGTACATCCAGTACTGTGTAGGTGAATGAAAAGCCAGCCTTAAATAATAGGCAAGAAATAAACTGTCAGAAACAGGCTAGCTCATAGGTTAATATTGGGAAAAAAAGGAAAAAAAATGTTAAATGTTTTATGTAAATACTAGAAAGGTGTTAAAAGATCCTGGAGAGAAGTAATCTCAGGAAAATAGTAAAATAACCTAACAATCTTGGGATAATGTAAATATAGCCTTAATATGCTAACTATAGCAGAACAACTGTAGCTAAACTGTTTTTTTTTTCTCTCTCTATGTATATACTTCCTACCCCTGATAAGTAGGTACCAAATATATATTTTATAACCCACACAGATTGATGTGGAAAAACATTACAGGGACCAAAGAAGGCTGAAATCTGAATAAATAAAGGGGAGGAAAAAGAAGTCAAATGAAAAAAAATGTAAAAATGACAAGATTGAATGTTTAACAATATTACTATGGTACATATATTGCTATAATTTACTGAGGAATGTATATTAATATGCTGTTTTAAAAAATACTATTAGAAAGAATTAGTCACAATACAAAAACAATACATGCTGTACCTTAAATGCAATACCATAACTGTATAAATATGTTGGAAGGGGCTAGGGACATTAAGTAGCAGTGTTTGTTGAGGGAACTAGTTTGTTCAGCTTTGTCCGCATTGTTTATAGTAACACAGGGGAGATACTATGGGTTAAATTTATATCTAAAAAGAAAACACATTCCAAGATTAGACGTAAAGTAAACCATATAATGAACCTTCATCCTCCCCCCCTGATTATTCCTTGTCTGGGGATATAATGTTTTGGCACAGAGTAGGGACAGGGATAAATAGATGCTTTCCTAAACCATCACACAGTAGCACATACAAAAATAACAAAAGAAAACTAATATACATGACATATCTAAGGGATACCCCCTAATAAATAAATGTGGGAAATAGAATCATGGAATGTTAAAGGGCTCCAAAACAAGAAGAAAAGAAAACTATTCTTACACCTTACCACAGCCAACCTCATACTAATACAAGAAACACACTTGACTGCAGAGCAATGGGCAGAAATTAGCAGAAAGAAATGGATAAGTCAAATCATAGCTTCAGAGGGGAAAACAAATAGTGCTGGGGCAGCCATAATAATTAAAAAACAATTTAAGGAAAAAATACTTAAAACCAAAGCTGACAAGGAGGGAAGATGGTGTTATGTAACATTTAGTAGTCCTACAATACCAAAACCTATAATGGTATTTAATGTTTACGCACCCTGTAATAACCAACAACACTTTTTTATGTCATTATATCCAATCTTAATCCAATTTAAAGATCACTACCGAGTGATTGAAGGTGACTGGAACACATATCAGAACCCAGAAAAGGATAAATCTAATCTGACCAAATTACATAATAAACAAGCCACATTAGCCCTTATTGAACTCGAACAAGATTTCAAACTATATGACCCTTTTAAATATGGGAACAGTGAAGATAAAACAGGGAAATTCACATTCTATTCGCAATGCCACAAAATGTGATCAAGGATAGACTTCTTCTTAATCTCTGACATATTCATTAACATGGACCCAACAATAACTATACATACCAGGTTCTTTTCAGATCACTCCAAAATCACACTGAACCATTAACTGGGACAAAAAGATATATTTAGAGAATAGGGGTCATAATTGGTCATTAAACTCTAATTTACTTTCCAGAATGGATATAATAAAAGAAACAGAAGCAATACTAAAAATAGCTCTTACAAATATCACTAACTCCCAAGTACCAACTGACATAGAATGGGCTGCAACCAAAGTACAAATTAGAGGACTGTTTATCAAAAAAGCAGCATACTATAAAAAATTACAACTGAAAGAGGAGCATAAACTGAAAGGGAAAATAGAGCATCTTGAAAAAGAACTAATAAATAACCCTAAGAACCAAACAGAAGCAGAACTTTTAAAACTGCAATGGGATCTATATATGTTAGAAACCAAGAGCCTATCTTTTTATGAAGCCAGAATGTTAACCACTTACACAGAAGAAGCTCAAATACCATCTAGAGCTATGGCCAGAATCATCTCCCAACACAAAAATGCCTCCAATATATCAGAAATAAACTACACAGACAAAAACTACACAAAAAATGAAGACATTATTAAAACATTTGAACAAACACATACTCTCAAATATATGGAGCACAAATACTGAAAACCTCAAAGGAAGACGGAACTTTTTTCCTTCAAAAACTGAAATTCCCTAAACTAAATTTAGACCAACAAAAAAAACTAACTGAACCAATATCCATCAGTGAAATTATGACAACAATCAAACACTTAAAAGCGCATAAGGCTCCCGGTCCGGATGGACTCGCATCAGAATTTTACAAAGCATTTTTCCCCTTGATAGCCAAACTACTATACTATACTCTGAATTACATAATAAACTATAAAATAAATGATATCCACTTTAATGCCTCTAAAACCATCTTTATATTAAAAGAATACACAGACCCCAGAAACCCCGACAGCTATAGACCCATCACCCTCTTAAATATAGATACTGAAATATTTACCTCTATACTTGCAAACAGAATGAAAAATCTGATAGAGACAATCATCTCCCCAGAACAATCCGATTTTACGCCACATAGACAGACTAGTGACACTACATTAACATTAGATGCACTAATATCCTATACTAACCGATACAATATCAACATTTACACAATGGTAGTCGATGCCCACAAGGCATTTGATAGGATTAACCTAGAATTCTTACTCCAAACACTATCCTACTTTAATCTACCCAATAACTTCATTCAGATCATCCAAACTCTGTATAGCAACCCATACACATCTCTATATATAAATAAAACTTGGTCAAATAGGATCCTAATAAAAAATGGAACAAGACAAGGATGCCCATTATCACCCTTCCTGTTTAACCTATACCTAGAACCACTCTTTCTATACATTAAACAAAACACATACCACAATCCTCCATCAATACACAACTTCAAAATATACCTCACTGCATTTGCGGATGATCTGAACATATACTGCACTACACCAAATTCAGATATAAACAAAATAATAGCTGCAATTGAACATTTCTCGACTATGTCTAACTACAAACTAAACCTCAATAAAACTAATATTTTCCCCCTAAAAACACCAAACTCATCTCACTAATACCATTGTTAAACACAATAAAAATAAAAGAAGAAACTAAATACATGGGAATCACCTTTTTCCAGAACAAAGACTTCTACCAACACAATGTAAACCTTAAATGGCAAAATATAATGGAAGACTGTAAAAGATGGAACAACCTAAAACTACCATTCTTGGCCAAAGTATCAATAATCAAAATTAACATTTTACCTAGACTAATGTATATATTCATGACATCACAGACAATAATACATAATAAATTCTTCAAACAAATTCATACCTTCCTAACAAAATTTATATGGGAACCCAAAAAAAAAAAAACAGAATCTACTATCCAAAATTAACACTCCCCAAAAGCAAAGGAGGACTAAATCTACCAGATTTTAAAATGTACTACTTGATCATTAACACTAACAGAATATTAAGAATAGCTGAACATAACCAGTCAATGGAAAATTGGTGTCCTCCTTGGGTGACAATCTATTATAGATATATTAAAGCTCTATGTTTCAATCCCAAAGCACCATTCCTGAAAGAGAAAGAAATACAAACTTATAACATTATAAAGCCCTTAAAACATTCTATCAACTTAGTGCAAAAACTCTTTCAATTTTTGAACCTTGGACAAGCCATGACAATACTGCAACCTCTTCATAAAAACCCACATTTAAAAATAAACAATAAGATGCTGGACTTAGTCCCTTTTCCCAGACTGAAAAATAAAACAATCCAAGATATTTATCCTTACCTTAATTGTTCAATACAAGAAATGAGGACCAACTTAAACCTCCCTAAATCACACATAATAATCCTAAGACAAATCAAAAAACTGCGTTCCAGTTACCTCCAAAATGCTATGACCAATAGTGACATAGAAACTTGTAGCAGGTTTTGGAAAACTATTATCACAACAAAGAAAACTATTACTAATTCATATAAAATGATAAATGAAATCAAATACCAGAAAGACCTCCTCTTCTCTAACTACTGGAGAAAAATTAAACCATCCATAGATGACCAGCAAATAAGCCAGGCAATCTATCTAACACTGAAGATTATACCCCTCAAAAAGTTAGCATACACTCAGCTCATGATCATTAATAATGTTTATTTTACACCTGCAATCCTACACATCAAAATCACCTTTCTGCCCATGGCTAAGGACCAGATAGCTGACTTAATCCATGTATTTTGGAGCTGTAAATGTGTCTATAAACTCTGGAACTCTCTCAAGGTACAATTACAAAAAATGGGTTATCAAACATCAACATTAACTTGGGAATTCACTCTATTACACATTCTCCCACACAACATACCAAGAAAACAAGCAAATACACTTTTAACAATCTTCCTACTAATGAAACTGTATATAGCTTTTAAGTAACTAGATAGGATAAATATCTCTTGGGAGGGTTTTAAACAAGTAGCTATACAACACCTTTTAGCTCATAAAATAGTAATAGATAAAAGAAACAAAAACATGAAATCCAGAGAAATTTGAGAACAAACCTTTAATATCATATTAGCATAATTCATCACACAGCAACTTAGAAATACACTCTAATGGAACCAAAGAACACATACAAGTTCAGATATTATGAATGTATATACTGTCTGTATAACTGTGGAATTAACAGTGAAAGCATCTATATACATAGTATAAATAGATATGTTGTACAACCTATATCCTGTGGTATTGACATCAATGTATAACATATATATATATATATATATATATATATATATATATATATATACACACGGTCATGCTGTAAGATGGTTTTCATCTGTGACATTTATTAATGTAAAAATAAAAATTATTGGAAAAAAAAAAAGATACCACCTCCTTTTGGTCACAGTGATTAAACTTCTGTTTCTTCTTTCTAGGAAAATTTTTTGATGAAGACTGAGAAGGAGGAGAAATGATATCATCCCAAGAAAGAAGTCTCTTTCCCCCATGAAGACCATCACTGGATATATCCAGTACCTAAACAGATGGTTCTCCCATGCCCACATCGGACACTGGAACAGACAAAGAGGACGTGTTTGACCTTCGGTCCATCCTGGCTGGCAAGGCTACACCATAGGGATTTGTGGTAGCCAGTACATGGCCTGAAGATCTAGTAATGGTCATTGCAGTGTCACCCACTGTGGGCTGAGGTACTTACTGAGTCTGCACTAAGGGCAAGGGCTTGTGCTTTTTCTTTTTAGGTATGTTGAAGGAAGGAACACAGCAAGACTGGAGTAAGCATCCATGCTGTAGCCATAGAAGAAACTTTATTGCAGTAAACTGCAATAGAAAAGGTCAGTCAGAAAATAGGCTGTCAGTCAAGTACACCTAAGCAGCATCCAATCCTTATGTAAGTTTCAGTTCCCCCACAAAAATCATACAGGCAGCACACAATTCGCTCTAGTTAGAAAAAAGTCACTTCCCTGAAAAATGGCTATTAAAAATTTAATCAGTAGCTTTTCAAGAAGAGCACATAACCATTATATAAACACACAGAGTTTCTTCCCAAAAAGTACACTTTCTAATACACAAAATATGTAATAGCCATTAATATCTGGTGAAATAAACCCTGCAGCTTTTATAGACATCAATATAACTAGGAAACAATTCCCAGACAGCAAAGGCTGTATTCAAGGGATGTCTGACTGACATTCCTAAAAAGCCAAAGTGATATACCACAACTGAGATAGAAATTAAGTAAAAAATAAAAAATGCACTTGTATTAATAAAAATGTAGCGTGGAAGAGTTCCTCAAAGGGGTCTTATCTGTCTGACAGGAAGCTTTAGGCTGACTGCTAATCTAGAAGAGCCTCAAAAACGCATCTGCATGAGGTGGCAAGAAAGTACTGAAGATTGTTGGTCACTTGCTGTTTATATAGTTCCCTCCATTCAGGGTTTAGCCTGTCAGCAGCCAGAGTAACAGTGTGGGAAGGAATGAAAGCTTTTGGCAGCTGGCTGGTTGCTGTATCCTTTGCAGGATACAACCCATAGGCTACTGCAGCAGTGGGAATAATGTGCACCTGTTTTAAAACAACAGCAGTGTGTAAGCATTACATGCTTGTCTGAGAACAGGTATTTTATCTACTTTTTAGATGGACAGATCTTCATAAATGTAACCTGATATTGTATGTACCTCTCATACAATTGCAACAACCTCTCTTCCCCAAAGCATGAAAGATAAATAAAGCCATACAACTTGTACTGTAAACATCCTAGCCATGCATTTTAAACAAAAACAGTTCCCTTATATTTCAAAACCCCTCTTTGTTTATTTTATTTGTCTTTTCTCCTAGTAGCAGAAAAATATTTAAATGATGCATTTTCTAAGCTTAAGGTATTTCTTTACATTTAATGATTGTTCTATTACTACTTATCCTAACATCATATAATATATAAAAATGTCAGAGTAAAATGAAGACTTCTTTAATCTGATATAGCTAATTAAAAAAATGGATGAAGTATACTAATGTTTGACATAAGCACTAGGCTAGCTGCCCTTGGGGTCCATTTTAAGCCCAGCTGATTTCCTTCAAAAGTGAGAAGCAAACCCTGTATGTTGTACATATGAAGTAAATAAGTTAACCATTATGCTAACTCCCAACATCACAGTTTTTTTTTCACTCCTAAATACTACTACTACAGAACTACTAACATTAAGATATAATGGCTAAAGACAAGTAAGGCCTAGGTTATCCATTGGGTGAACCTGAGGCATGTAGCACGTCTGTCAATATGCTATTTCTTCCTTTCTCATATTTCTCAGAAAGAATACAACAGTTATGTTATACTGGACCAACATTTGAGTTCCCACTGCTTCCCTTAGTAACCTAAGTTACTGCCACTTTTATTTTTCCTTAACAGTGCTTTGCAGTACATTGTTTGGAATAAACAGTTATGTAAAACAAGTCTATATATTTGTTGAACTTTATCATCCAATGCACAGCTTAAACTTAACAATTATATTATTGTTGCATATCAGTCCATAGATTTCATATTCCAAGTTATCTTTAACCCATGGCTTCAAAGATCCATCCACAACTCACAGCTATCAAAGCAAAACTCAACTGTGCATTTAGTTTATTTACAATCATATCTTATTCTTACATAAACTTCTAAACCTTTAATGAGGTATGACTAATGCTTTACCTTCAATTGCTGCTGTAGGCCCACACTTGTCCATTTGTTAACAATCACAGTCTATGAGTGCGCCCAACACAGACCCAATGGATATAACAAACCTTACTTATTAATCAGAAAAAGCTAATGCTACTGCCTATACTCAGTCAATTTACAAAACAGGACGTCTATGTCCTCACTACTGAAAAATTCCAAATATATCACATCATTTAATATAAAAGTAAAGTAAGTGCAGTTTCTTAAATCTTATTTCAAGCAAAGCAAAAGGGAAAGTCTACAGGACAAGAAAGTTTTACGGTTCTGCAACCATCAGTTTCATGTGAACATGTTGTAGCTTACACTAACTTGTTAAAGAGAAAAATATACTCAAGGAAAGAAAATATTGTCTCTTGTCATCTATGTGAGCAAGCATGAATATTTATTAGCACAGATTTAATACTATATACTTTAGCTATAAATCATATGATAATACAGAATTAAATAAACACACAATTAATATTCAAGAACTGTGTTAACATCCATTGAGTCATTGCTTCTCCTCCTATGTAGTATCTATAAATGACTAGAATGTAAACGCAATCAGAACGAAAGAAACTAATAACACATAACAGAATATTCAAGTATTTGATGAGCTAATCAATATTACAAGACTATTAAATATCAAAGATGGACATTTTACATGTATGACTAAAATAAAAACATTTTATGTCAAGCTATGTAATCCTTAACTACATAATATTAAAGTATACACTGGTAATATAATGATTAATTCCCACATATAGTTTTCATTTTTTTTTATTACTGTCATTTACCAAACTATTAACACTTTTCACACAAACACAGATTTTAACCATTTTCCACTAATTATATTTAAAGATGGCTTGCTTGAATCCAAGCTTTCACTTCTGGGGAATACATTCTCATTCTGAACATCAGGCATTGCTTCTTCTAGAGTGATACATTTCATTAGAAAGTCATAATTTCAGTTTTGCTAAACAAAGACTATAAATCTTTACGTTGCTGTTTTGAGGGATTTTCCGGTTGGATAACAAGCTTTTCTCCTTTTCATTGCTTTGGAAGAATTATTATTATTAAACCTGACATCACTTTCCAACTTGATAGAAGGTTTTGCCCGTGACATTTCCAAGATGATTTCATTCAAAGGGTATGACGGTAAGTTTACAATTATAGACCTTGATGGAGAATTTGTTTAGTACAAAGCTTCACCAGTGGTCTGTTTGCTCTCTTTCTCTCTCTCTCTGTCTCATAAGATAGTCACTCCTGTACACACTGAACAGCTTTGTAAGCCAAGTAGTTTAAAAGTTTACCAAGTTAACCTTTCATTTTGAGAAGGCCATAAATCCTAGGAAAACACAGAAAGGATGAATAATCTAAGTCACCAGATTTATCTAAAAAAGTGTATTCTATTTTAATAGGACTTTGGTCTAATTTTCTTCTTTGTACCTGCCTTCTATGTCAGAAAGTGAATTCTCAGCATATTTTACTTGAGACCTATGTTGCTGTATTGTAGATTTTAAAAACTCAACTTGTTTATAGAAACTCTGCTATATACAATCCATTTTAGAATAGAACTAGCAATTATCATGGAAAAATTATTTAAAGTACTATTTACTGTAAGTCTTTTTCAGAGATAACGCTTTGATGGGATAACTTGGTAAGGCATTTTTATACTGATCCAGGATAGACCAGGACACTGCTATTGGAAAACTATAGAAAAAAACTGAAAATTAGCAGAACTTTGAAAGTAATGAAGTGCAGATATAATTATCAGTAAAAATAAATCTTCTTGTCAGATTTCAGAATCTACTACACAGCATTAGCGAAGATCTGCTATACAGAGGTCACCTTAAATAGAAGCCTAGTGTGTGCCTCATGTTTTTACTTAGCACATCCAGTTTGAGTTCATGAGAACCTCACACTTTCAAAGAGCTGCAAGAAGGAAAACCACCACTTCAAAAGTGTTGGATGATGCGACTGCCTATTCCTACAATAATGACAAACCAACTTTGAAGGTACACAGCCAGTCTCTCAATGATAATTTTCTTTATAAAAAGTAAAAATAAATAAAAAAAAGATAATTTTCTTAATGTCATTCCAGTGTACAACAGATGAAATCTTTTGAACTTTACTTATTATTTGTTTAAAGGGAAAATGTGTTCACTGCCAAAAGTCACCATCCTCTTAGTTTTTACACATGAGTTGCGCTGCTTTAGCAAACTGTAGGTAGAATATGCCATAAAATACTTATAATTACATAGATTGCCTGTTTTATAGCTAAGAGTTTATCAGATCTGTTAGTGATATCATTATGTAGTCTAATTTAATACCTGGAAAATGTTTAATGTACCTTTAAAAGTACTTTAAAGATGAGTAAGAAGCCTTTAAGTGTATTGCTATATGGAGCATGGAAATATTCTTACAGCAGTTATCTAGATAAGATTTTAATTGATGATCATGACTATAAATTAGGAGGTTTCTCAAAAAGCAGCTAACCAGGAAGATGGTTCCTCACTGGGGGATAATTTGGAGGAAGAAATTGAAAGTATGGAATAGGACAGCCCAGTCAGGGCTAACCTACAGAATGTACCTTGTGGAAATACCTGTTTACAGAACTGAGTGCAGGGCATAGCAGGGGTCTGTAACCTAAATTTTTATTTTTAAAACAGCGTGCATTCTTGGAAAGGCTAAGTGGATTGTAAATCTTAGATAAAAATAACCCAAGACACTTTGATTAACCTCTTCACTACATTTTTGAAAGGGATGGAAATTAACAGCTGATGAACTACTTCCTCTATACAATAGATCATTTTGGAACACAATGCAGGGGCAAGAAGTGAGAACGTTTGGTTCAATTTCTTCCCCTACAATATAGCTATATCTCCCTTGCTGTGCTCAAAGTGTCATCTTTCCAGTGTGCTCTTTTCAAAGCTTATCTGACTTTCATGGTGGTCAGACAGCTCCTGCATTTCCAGAGACTTAGTCTGCCATGAGGTAGGAACCACTGCCTTCTTTCCTAACAATACAGGTATTGGGGTCTTAGTCCCTAACACTACTCATAAGAAAGGCAGCTCATACCAAATACTCTTTAGTACTAGCTGCTGTTTTACCTTACCTTTTTGTTTTCTCATTTTATAAACCTGATACATAAAACCCTCTTTCTTATGTTTAATGTTCCTGTGCCTTTTGCTCAACAGGAATATTAGCAGTGTTCAGTTAAAAGTTATCTTATCTCTCTGTATATATCCTCTCTTCTTTTCTTCTTCATGTCTCCATTTCTCTCTCTCTAAGCGAATACCACCTTCTCTCCATTTCATCTCTAGACTGCTCTCCTTCTGTCTCAGTATAAGTGAGCACCACCACCCTTCCACTTTCTTTTATTTTTCTAGGTTGCTTAACCTCTGAAAGTGCAAAATGTATCTTCAGTTTTATGTTTTTCATACTTGCAGATACTTGATGTCTACAGTCTTCCCTTACTTGAGTTTTTACACTAACTGAAATAGATTTACAGCTCTAGCCAAGTACTGCTTACATCCATTTACTATACTTGTGGAGCCCTCCTTATTGTTCTTTCTCATTTTCAACACTCACCTTCATTTCTGATACTTTCTATTTTGTCATAAATAATTCCAAACTTTCTAATTTAATTCTATTGGAGTACATCCTCTCAATAAGTGATTCCTTCTCTTCAATTGAATTAGTTACTTATATTCCCCTGCTCTACAACACTTTCAGACTACAACATTTTACTATGCATCTTCCCTTCTTCTGCTGTCTCTGTTCCTGCAATCTGCTGTGTCACAGGTAAATGCTGACACATTCAGAGACTTCTCTCTGTAACCTTAGCATTTTTACACTATTTCTTGATCTTTGTTACACTTGAATACTATTACTGTCACAGGTAGTTCCCACCTAACTTTTTCCAGGTTACACAGAGTTGCATCTTCAGGCTTATTCACTTGCAGGTTCCAGTCTCCACACCGATAAAGCAGTCTGCCAAAAGGAATACCTTCTTCTCATTGCCTCTACAAAACTTAAATGAGGTAAAATCTTTCCCTAGTTCCACAGCATGAGCTAACTTGCGAACCACAGTGAGAGAGTGAAATACATTTTAAAACATTGCTTCTATTTCTGCTTGAGTAGTGGAACATGATTTCTTGTCCCCAAGAATACAGGCTATTTCAACTATTTTTTTTATTATGGGCTTAATGTTTATACACATATTATCCCTTTATATGTGTCGCCATACTACCTGAATGTAGTAGCCTCTGAAGCTCCCTGAAAAAAATTAAAATATTGTACTTAACTCATTAACACCTATGTGGTATGGATTGTCACACCTCTAGCAGCATAAATACACTTAAAAGAGTATAACATACACAAATGTAAATACTTTGTGAACAATAAAAACTATTAAAAATGTACAAACAACAATGTTATCAGACAGAAGTATTCTTTACAGAAGGAAGTATGCTCTACAGTGAAAACAACCAGTGTATTCAGTCATTTCCATAAATTCTGCAATATATTATGTTCACAAAACCCAAGTTATATTTTTCTTCACTTTCACAAATACATTTTTATATCTTGAAAACTGTGCAACCTAGGCATATATTGTTAGAATATTTTTGTTAACCAGATATAAGATTTCACGAGACAAGAAATTCCTCTATAAGTACATGTTTACTGAGATATTTACAGAAATATGAAAATGTATGCGTAATTTTATAATTAGCAAACTGAGTAATACTGGCTGTTATTCAAGGTATGAACATAGTGCAGATATCAAAGACGGTCTTCAACATGCAAGGTTTCACCTAATATCACACAACAGCTTTTTGTTTTAATATTAACTACATATGGAAATATTGCTTATTTTTATAATTACTAACAACTAGCAATTTAACCAGCACTGACAGTGAATTGTCCTATCTCCCATACTTGTGAATCACACCAAACATCTCAATAGCATGTACGTCTCTCAGTTATGAAAATATAGATAATAAATGGCAAACAAAGATGAATTTCACCACTGCAGGATATCTGAAGCTAATAATCTTACTGTCATTTTAACAACTCCTTGTCCTTTCTAATACTGCTTAAAATTAGCTGTTAAGTCACTTAGTTAAAGAAGCCAGACCCAAAAAAGTTGTGGACACCTTAAGGAGGTATAGGTGTGTGCCAGTAGTTTACAGAAAAGGGATATTGGCTTGAGTGAGTCATATAACTTTGGAAAAGCATAACAGCAGAAACCTGACTCAACTACTATTGCAATGTATCACACTCTACAGTGTAGATATCATTATTAGCATAATTTGCACTGGTTAGGTTTCACATGTATAAGAGTGTTACTATTAAAATTAGCTATATAATCCTTTCCCCACATTTGTTTGCTAGCAGAATTTGACACATTTTGCCACAGGTTTAGATTGTTATGCAGTGAGACTATGTTTAAATCTAAACAATCTCTCAACCAATACAACAAAATGTTCAGCATCCAAAGGGCCAGAGTCATAAAGAAGCAGGCAAGGTCCTTTTAATTTTCTCAGTAGCTACAATTTTAGTCAATTTACTTTTAGCATGTTGTCCCTCCTCCCTCAGCATCTAGTCATCATTTTAGTACATGTGTAAATGACATAGCAGGTCTTAATATGTTGTCAGGAGAAAATGTCTACTTATAAAATCTGTGAGCTTGTCTTTCAGAAGTAACACAAGGCTCTGGATAAACACTGCCTCTTCTACTTCTTCATAGTCCTGATACACAGTCCCATTCCATGTCCATGAATGTTTTTAAATGTTTCACAGTTAAATGAGCTGAGAGGATTCTAAACAATTAATTCAGGACCACTCCCCTCCTGTTAGGCATACTGCTTGTAAGCTACCAGATACACATCTATGTCCTTGTCCCTGGTCATCTGTTTCACTGATGGAGCTGTCTTTGGCACTGCCATGACTTTAGCAAAATACACCATACACTCTCATCTACAGCAGTAGGAACAGTTTGTAACAATTGCTCTACAGTTGTCATTTTGGTAAAAAGGCAAATACAACTCTGTTCCAGCACACACCAAAAGACTGTTCTGGCTGTAAGTGAAGTAAACTGAGTCAAAAAGTTCTGCTAAAAACTATGTACACACACAGGAATTAATTCAGCAATACCCATATTTATGGGGACATGATAAAATGAAGTACTTGGGAGTGTGGATTAAAGGGATTCTGTTATGGGAGATAAGGAAGTGTGGGAAGTGAATAAACAAAAGATAATACTAAAACTGAGAAACTGGAAATTCTGTTTTATGGATATGGATAGCATGATACACGTAGTAGATATGTCAGACATATTTTTATCAACCAGAGGAGAAGTTGAGGATAGCAATTAATAAAGAGCTGAAGGATTTTACCTGGGAGAGGAAGAGTGCAAGTGTTAAGTGGGATCAGCTAATCTTTTCAAAAGAACAAGATGGTTTGGGATTATTTGCTCTGAAGGGGCATTTCAGAGCTACACAATTAAAACTTCTATACACAACAGAAGCAGAAAACTATAATTCAAAGTGGAAAGGGATGATGATGAAATAGGATGGAAGCTCAAGAAATAAAGAGAGAGAAGGATTTTGAATGCAGATCCTTAAGGAGAATAACAATATCCATACAGGATATCATCTTCATAAAGTAACAAAAAGTAGTCTAAAAACTAAATCAGCCCTGGGATGGAGAAAAGAGATTCTGCTGATAGGGATGACTACAATTACAGGATATAGAGAATAGGCAAGAGAGGGATGGAATTTACTGGAGGAAACTGATAAAGGAACCAGTGAATTGGTAGCAAATAATAAGATAGGGAAAGGCAATAGAATGGGAAGAAGCCAAGAATACATCTGGACTACAGCCTAGAGACTGCTTTCCCTATCAAGGATTGATATATCAGAGTACAGGCAAAAAGAAAGGAGTAGGGGGAACCTACGTGAAAGACCAACACTGACAGAGTTTTTGGTGGAATCTAGTCAGAAGCTGCTGTTAAAAAAGGGATAAATAGTAGGACATATAAAACATTGCATAATATAGTAATCAATCACAGGAGGTTAGAAAAGACTGGGAAGACAGGTTGGATAAGCAATTCACTAAGAAACAATGGGATGATATGCAAGGTTCCAAAATATGCAACAAAGTCTAGAAGATTTAGGATTTTTGCTTGGTAGAGTTTGCAAATGTATTTTTATATTCCATACAGACTGTAAAGAATTTTTTCCTTAGGTAGACTGCAATTGTTGGAGTTATGACGGGAAAGAAAGAGGTACTCAGGGAACATATTTTTATGAATGTAATAAGTTTACAGACTTTAAAAATTCCCTGCAGACTACTCTGTCAGAAATACTGGGTGAGCAAATTGGTGTAAATAAGGAAAGGATTTTTTGAGTTCTGTTACAGAACTGGAATTGCCTAGACATAGTAAGGCCTTGATTAATTTAATTATTGAGGCTGCCAAAAAAGAAATTACTAGAAAATGGAAATCAAACTATAAACCAACCATACTAGAGGTAGTGAATATAGAAAAAGAACTGGAAATGGGATCTTTAGAAAAGGGTAGGACCAAATTACACATAAAAAATGAAAATTGTGGGAACCATATATGCAGAATAATATTTTGGAGGAATGAGGCATAAGGGAAGACAGGAACTGAATAAGCTATGCAATCAGTGCTCGATTGACAATAACTGCATAGAAGATTATATGAGGGGCATAATCTCTGCAACTAAACATATGTCAATATGGTTTTATTTCATTTATAAAAATGTATGCTTGCCTATTTCATAAGTGATTATCTAATAAAGATGTTTCTTGTTTAAAAAGAAAGAAAAAAAAACATTGACAAAATCTGTACTAAAAAATAAAAACATGCAACTCAGTGATACTGTCTCTCTCTACTTGGGGAAATTATTCAGGCAGTGAAAGGTACAAGTTCATGACTTTTGTCGTGAAACAATGCACCAAAATATGCTTCTTGCACCCACCAGTATGGAATAAAACAATGCACAGGCAAACAATCCATAAAATAACATGATTTCCTAAAACATGATTCAAAATAAGGTGAAAGCTTTTCTTGAATAAACAAGTGAAGTACTAAAAATAAAAAATGCAGCTTTCTATGTAACAGGTTCATAGGTGCGTACTAGGCTAACAGCCCTGGAGCCTTTACAAGCCTAGCCCATAGGATTACCCTGGCATCGTGCCACCAGACCTTAGTTCCCAGTGCCTCTGTCGAGGAGAGCCACTGGAGTGATCCCTGGGGTGAATTTTCTATTTCCCATCCACTCATCAAGATTTCTCAGTGAGGTGCTCTGTTTGATATGTATGGGAAGTCTATTCCATAGCATGGGCAGTCTCTGGGTTATGAACCTGTCCCTCCAGCTTGTTCTGTCGATTGTGATAATGAGGGAGAGGTCTCTGAAGTGTGTGGTGCGGAGGGACTGGGATTTCTTTAGATGCAGCATATCTAACAGAGCTGGATCAGACATGGCTTTGTAAGTCAAGCAGAGATCGCCTCTAAGTAGGCGATATGAGAAAGAGAATAGTTGGAGTTTTTTTAGTCTGTCTATATAGGACAAGTGTTTAAGGCCTAGGATCCTCTTTGTGAGGTACTTTTGTGGCCACTCTAGTTGTTGCAGGTGTCTAGTGAGGTAAATGGCAAATGGGGCACTGTACTTGATCGGCCTAATGAGGGAAGAGTAGAGGGAGATAATGACCTCTTTCTTCCTGGATGCAAAACCCTTAGTAATGAGATGTGCCACATAGGACTTTCTGACCACAGTGGCAATGTGGTGGTCAAAAGAGAGGTTGCTGTTAACCAGTGTTCCCAGATCTCTTATAAAGCCTTCTGTGTTCAGTGGACGACCATCGATTTGGTAATTCACGGGAACTGGGTTTTTCCCAAAGGGGATGACGACACATTTTTTTTGGAATTGAGCTTAAGGGCATGGTTCTGAAACCAGTCTTTGGTCTCAAAGAGGCCTTTCTGTAGGATGTCAACATCACTTAAATAGCTCCCAACTTGCAATCATCTGCGAACTTTGTTAGCCAGAGTCCCTTCGTGTTGGCCTGGACTTCAGAGAAGTAGATACCAAATAGGAGAGGACCCAGGACTGAGCCCTGTGGGACTCCACTCGTGACTGGTCGGCAGTCTGACTTGGAGTCAGCTACTTTCACACTGTGGGTTCTATCTGTGAGCCAGTTTGCAATCCACCTAGTGATACAGGGGTTGATGCCTAGCTTAGTGAGTTTTTCTATGATTCCTGAGTGGGGAATAGTATCAAAGCACTTGGCCAGATCAAGGTAGGCTTTATGAACCACCTTGCCTTCATCCACAGCTCTAGTGACTGACTCAAAGAAGTCGACCAGGTTGAGCAGGCATGATCTACCCTTCACAAAACCAAACTGTGTGGGATCCAGAGTTTGGAGATTCCCTATATTCTTGTTTATTAGTTCTATAGCTTTGCATATCAGACTCATCAGGCTAATGCGGAGATAGTTCTCAGGGTCTGTAATCGCTCCTCCTTTGTGGAGAGGGATGACTGTAGCACTGCGCCATTCGGTAGGGACAAAGCATGAGGTGAGGCTGTGATAGAACAGGGCACACTGGTGAGGTGCCAGTTCACTCTGTAGTTCATGTAGAACACAGCCAGGGATATTGTCAGGTCCCATAGAAGCTGTATTCTTGGCCTTGGACAGTGCTATTTAAACCTGTGCAGCAGTAATACTGAGTGCAAGGCAATCTACTAGTATTGTGATTGGTCCTTTGGAGGGGGAGAGAGGGGTAAAGTTGGCACTGAATCTGTCGGCCAATATATGAGAGGGGTAAAGTTGGCACTGAATCTGTCAGCTAATATATTGGCAGTATCTGCTGGCTCGGTACAGGAGCTACCATTGTGCAGTAGCTCAGAGCAAATCTGGGTATTGCCATGGAGAATCTTTACATAACTATAGAAGGCCTTGTGGTTGTCTTTACTATCTGCTGCAATTCTGTTTTCATAGCTAGCTTTAGAGGATTTGATGAGGGATCTCAACTTTTTGTTGAGGCTGATAAGGGAGTTTTTCCAGTCTTGGGACTTCACCTTATTCCGCATCAGTTTCCTCCTTCTGTTGTAGAGTTTGTTTATGGCAGAGGCCACCAGATTGGCTTCCTTTTTTTTTGGAGAAGAGTGTCTTGGTTCTATTGGGTATGGCGAGATCCATGCATTTGTGTAAGTGTTTGTACAGTGCATTGGTGTATGATTCGGTGGTCATGCAACTATTCTCCATTTGCATGGGTGCAGTGAAGTTAGCCACCTATGTTTTTATTTATTTATTTTACATTTGTTGACGGGGCTAGTCCAACTGGATACATGTCCATTTTCAGCAGAGGCCCGGGGAGATAAGTTCCGTGCAAAAAAAAATAGCAAAAAAAAACATTTTTACAAACAATGTTGTTACAGGTTAATACAGAAATTATCATAGAGGTCTAAGTACCTCCCATTTTAAAATTCAGGTACAATACTAAAAATAGGTCTAATATTATACTATAGTCTGGGAGAAATAGGTCTGGGATAAGAGGAAAATAAAACCTTTATATTTACAAAGAACATTAGAAGTTAGGCTGGAAAAATCAAAGAGGACAGAAATACATCACAGTGCCAAAGGCAGGTACAGTGGAAAAATTACAGAGAGGACAGAAATACTTTGCAGTGCAGTAGGCAGGTACAGTTCAGATTACAGGTAGAATACTGAAAGTCAAAATAGTTTTCACACTATGAGTAAGCTTAGGGTATGAAAAGAAGGGTAAGGAATAGCAAAAAGGTAAAGTGGCAAGAAGGAAGGTAGAGCTAGTTATAGGGAAGTTGTGGGTAGGCAGTACCTGTTATGAGTAGAAAAAGTAGAAAACTGATCAGTCAGGTTTAGTACAGGGGCATAACCAGTGTGTTCTTAGGAAAAGTTTGTTTGTTTTTGAAAAGAGACGTGGAGGAAAATGAGGAAAGTTCACCGGGGAGAAGGTTCCAGGATTTTCCAACAGTGTTGCTGAAAAGAGAGTCCCCAGCCTTGTTATTAGATTTAGAGGTGTTTACAAGAAGTTTGTGTGATGAGAGCAAGGATTTCAGATTCAGACCAAAGTTAGCTTTGTTGAGGTTTTTCATGATGGTTATCTTTGCAGGGGGGTGGGAGGGATGTGGATTTCCAAGGTGACTTGTTCATGGTCGGATCTAACCAGGGAGGAGTTGACTACTGGTGTAGAGCAACAGTCGCCAATGTTAGTAATGATCAGGTCAAGGATGTTGCTACATCTAGGAGTGGTAAGAACGAGCTGGTCCAGGGCATTGGAATTAATGAATTCCAGGAAACGTTGGGCAAATGTATTGGTACATGAGTAGTTTTCCCAGTTAATGGAGGGGTAGTTGAAGTCACCTAGAATGAGTGTGTTAGGTTGGACCCTAATATTCTCCAGGGTACTAAGGAATGTGGAGTGTGAGTCTTGGGACATGGCTGGGGACCTACAGCAGGCTACAACCTGAATCGTAGTCTTGCCCAATGTTAGCTGTACCTGAAGTATCTCTGATGCATTATGTTGGGCTACCAGTCTGTAGGTGCGTGCATCCTTTATGAATATGGAAACACCACCACCTTTCGAGCTTTAGTCCAAGTTCCGGGGCTGAAAGGTGTGGAATGAGTTATAGCCTGGTAGTGCAGGGGTGCTTTTCCTGCTGCCTTGAAACAGGTCTCTGTTACAGCACAAATTCAGATGTTCTGAATTTTAACGAGTGCTATGAGTGGGTGCATTTTGAGATTTAGACTTCTAGCTTTGAGCAGCATGACCCTCAGATTGCATTTGTTTGTAGCTGTTACAGTGGTAATTTGGTCTTTGGAACACCACCTAAAAAAGGCACTATAGGGGTGGCAAGAGCCTTAGCCAGTAACCGGAAGCTCAGAGGTGACAGACGCAGGCCATCTCTGGCAAACCATCGAGGTCTGTCAATCATGTCATCCCAGGAAGACCGATACTGGACCCCCTTAGAATGACACCAGAAACTTAGCCAATTTTTGAAATCAATCATTTTCTGCTTGTACTGAAGTATCATTCTGGGTGAGGGTAGGAGGATGCTTAGGGCTAGGGTCATACCTGCCTGGGCTACATAATTCGAGAGCTCCTCTATGTCTCTCTTCATGTAATCCAGGGAGGTACATCTCAGGTCATTCACACCCACATGTACAATGACAGAGTCATATTTGTACCTGTTGTTGAGGGACCTGAGTGCGTGCGTTATGTGATGGATCCTGGCACCCAACAGGCAGCTATTACTTTCTCCTTATTCAACCTAGTGAGTGGGACATCAGTGTGCCTCACTATCGAGTCACCTATGACTAGTGTGTTGGGCATACAGTTTTGCCTTATGGGCTTTGGTTGAGTGGCACACTGTTTAGGAGTGTTATGTGAGTCGTGATTAGTGTTGTGTTGTAGTGGTCGAGTGCGTTTCTGCCTTGGAGGTCTCTGCTGTTTGGGTAGATTTTTATTGAGAGCCTCCACGAAGGTGGATGTGTGGTTTGTGTTTTTATGTGAAGGCAGTGCTGGAGTGTGTTTTGGAGGGCTGTGTGTTCTATGTGGTGTGGTGCAAGTGTTGACCATCTCTTCTTGACCAGCTATTCCGATCTTGGCTGGAGTGTGCATGTTTTCCAGTTTGGATATATAAGTGCATCTCTTGCAAGTCTGAGTGTTAGGAGGAAAGAGGAGAAGGTTGTCAGTATACATGAGACAGTTGCTACATTGCCTCAGGATGCTCAAGTTCACCAGGTTAATAGGAGAAAGCACAGGGAACAGACCTTTAGACATGCCTGGAGGGGTGGGCATTAATAATAAGTACTGGAGCTATTTCCTTGTAGAACGTTTAGTGCTGGTAGCACTTTTGTGTGCTACAATAATTGCTACAAGAAGTCTGGTAAAGTGCTAGACTAATAAGCTAATAAAAATGCAGGAGAGGAGAGAACTAGCCGATCTAAGGGAAAATTGAAGAGCAGACTTTTTGGTACCGCGCAGGAGGTTGCAAACAGTCCTGGATACAGCAAATCTGTATCTGGACTTGACTAGTTACAGGAAAGGCAGGAAACAAGCTCAAAGTGGACTTTTAAACCAGAAAGTTAAAAGAGATGGAAAAAAACTGACCAGACAGCCAATGAACTACAATTTCTGGACCAGAAACCACTCCTCTTTATTTATTGATTTTTATTTATTCCAATTTGGTGACCAGGTAGGTCCACTGGGCCAAAAGCCAATTTTCAGTGGAGGCCCGGGGAGAAAAGCTCCACAATACAATGTTACAAGACATAATGATATTTTTTTTTTTTTTTAGAAGTACACAAAGTTCAAAGATAAAAATGATTTACATACAAAAGAACATTGTGACAACCTACATCTTTAGATCACATTTTAGAAGTACAAATCTTGTGGTAGATACCGACTGCTTACCATTCCCACTAATAAGCTAGAAGGCTTCCCTCCATCACAGAAAGGCTTGGGGAGCTCAGAAGCTTACAAACATTCCTGGAAACAGCAAGTCTGTATCTGGATTAGACTAGTTACAGAAAAGGTGGGAAACAAGCTTAGAACTTTTTTTTCTTTACAGAAAAGCAGCTAAAACAGCAGTAAAAACAATTCAAATGCAGTGCAAGCTAGCACACTTGAGTGTGTAGCAATATTAAAGCAAATACAGTTTAAATAAATGCAATTAAATTAAAAACTGAGTAAAAAGTGCAGAAAGCAGTAAATTAGGGAAAAAATCAGAATGGAAGCACTTACGAGTATCAGAAAACAATGCCAGCAAATATATATATATATATATATATATAATTCAGTCAAGCAAAAATTAAGACAGTGCAGAACTCTGAACAGTTAAAAAGTGCCAAAAATATACTTATCAGCTCTACATTTCCAGATTGTTTGAGAAGCACACGCAGTCAGAACACAAGCAGATTCTAGCAATGGTATGCAGGACTTTATGGAGAGAAGCTTTTGTTAAGGGTTTGTCCACAAGAGTATAGACTATAAAGTAACTCGCCTGAAGCACAAGTGCTAAGACCAAAGCTTAATCCCACTTCAGAGGGGGTCAGTCTCAAATCTTAAATCTCTAGAAGCTTTTGTGTAGCTCTGCTCATCTGGATTTCTCAGGCACGAAAATGTCTAGATTTCTTTAGGTGTTGTCCACAAGGACACTCATTTTAGCAGCGTTTCACTCAGGACTGCTGTCTGAGACACATCCATTCATTCTTCCCAAGATCTTCTAAGTTGACAAAGCTACTGTCCTTCCTTTTTATTCATCTGATTTGTGACTGGTTTTATTTAAGTCCATGTGAACCTCTCTACCTTATACATCAGTATTCCTTCCTTAAAGAGCTTGTTTATTGTTTAAATTATTTATTATTATTATTTTATTATTTTACATTTGTTGGCTGGGATAGTCCGACTGGACAAATGTCCATTTTCAGCAGAGGCCTGGGGAGAAAAGCTCTAAGGTACAAACAAAATACATTGCATAATACATAAAACATAAAATGCCTTTTAAACTTGGTTGACTTTTTCGAAACAGTCACCAAAGCCATTGATGAGGGAAAGGCAGTCCATACAGCCTACCTCGATCTGGCTAAGGCCTTCGATACAATACCCCATTCGGGTTATCATGAAAAAAAAATCATCAGCTTGCCAACCCATACATCACATCACAGCATGGGTTGCAAACTGGCTGAGTGACAGAGGGGGTCAGGTCTGAGCTGCTGGCGCCATGTCAGACTCCCTCCTGTCAGTGGTGTCCCACAGGGCAGCAGTCCTGGCCCACTCTTGTTTGGCATCTTTTCAAGCAAACAGCAAAACACAGAGGGTTATGAGCTGACAAAGTTTGCAGATGACTAAACTGACTGCAGCGCCAGAAAACACATCAACACAGATATCCTTCAGAAGGGGTCTCAGAAACGGGATAGATGGTGCCACTGGTGCCAGAGCCACGGAATGCCAAAAAAATGCCAGTCATACCTTCGGGGAAACAAAAAAAACAAGGTTACCCAAATAGGTGGCAATATCAACTACAGACAGAAGAATCAGGGACCTCCTGGGGACCCAGGTTGAGTAGGAGTCTGTCATTCTGAAATTCTCAAGAAGAAAAGCGTAGCTAAGAGACCTTCATTATCACCAATCTTCACATAGGGATCATGATCTCTCAGTCATCTCATAGTCATCTTTACTCATCCTCACTCATCACACCATCAGACCAGAATGATGTATCTGAGCACCATGTGACAGGCCCCGGGACAAGGGACTCTCAGCCCTCACCAAAGGAAAAAAGGGTCTCAAAAAGATAAAGTACTGTCTAAAAAAAGACTCCCTGCTCTCAGCTCTGAAAAGAACTCCTCTCTAGTCAGATTTTTGCCTAACATACAAGGATGTCAAACCCAGATTTGATGAAACATCTTCCATATCAAAAATCATATGCTTCACCTCAAAGAGGAGAAGACTTAAACCACCATTAGACAAACTACTTGAGACGTGCTGGAAGGATAGATTCATCACCCAAAGACTGGATCAGTTCTGAGGGAATGAACAAAATCTGTGGAACAAAATCCCATGAGAGCGGCTTTGCACAATGTGAGGGAGAGAGGATGGGAGGACAATGGATGGGAGATCGCAGATATGTGTCACTGCAGATCACAAGGTACATAAGAGGCACAGAAAAATAATGGTATAATGGGGTGGCTAAAGAGGGGTAAAGGCATAAGCCATGCTGTAGGCTAGTATGAGGCTTAGCCTAAATAGAACTATATGAACCTATGAACCTATAAACATACAAATAGAACATAAAAAATGTTATTTACAGAATAATTCAGATTAACAACTGATGCATTTAGTAATCAACAGTTTTACATATGATGAGGACCTAAAAGCCTCAGGGTAGTTGAGAAACACTGGAGTACCTTTGCAATAGTAGTGAATGTGTTAGTCAGGTTTAGAAAATGGGCAAGACCAATGTAATTTAATGTATTGTTTTAAGACTATTTTTGAATTGACTTATGGAGGGTTTCTAGAGTAATACTTGCTGGAAGGGAATTCCAAACTTTACCAACATAGTTAGCAAACAGAGAGGCACCAATGAATTATAAGCTTTGATAGTTTGGACAAGCAGTTTGTTTGATGATCTAAGTGTTCTGAGGTTACTGTAGGGGTAAATTATGGGTTTGAATGCTGGTGTTTTATCAGGTTGGTTTAATACTTTAAATGCAACTATCAGCTGGTTAAGCTGGATTAGGGAAGGTAGCTCTAACCACCCTAGTGTTTTAGGTTAGTACAGTGATGTGTCTTGTAGGGCATGCCAGTGACAAATCTGTCAATGTGATTATAGCAAGTTGATAACTTACTGAGTTCAGTTTTATCTAGGTTAGTCAATAGAGGGGAAGCATAGAGTAAGGTCGCAAGTAAGTAGTAGCGGGCAATGGCAGTTCGAGCAGGTGGGGTAAGGAAAGGCTTATCTTGTAAAGTGACCCTAGTTTTTTGCTAATTATTTTGATAGTTTTGTTAATGTGTATATCAAATTTAAGGTTATTGTCTATAATGACTCCTAATAGTTTTGTATGGGGGTCTGGAGAGATTGTAGTGCCGTTGTTAGAGTATATAGAAAATGAGAGTGGGTTAGACCTGTTGGTGGGGGAGAAAAGTAGCAATTTAGTTTTTTTAGGATTTAAGATCAGACGATGATCAGACAGCCATTTTTCAACTGTGTTAAAAGTTAACTGTGATTCTGTACACAGATCTGACTGAGAGGAAGCTGAACAAATCAGAGTGGAGTCATCTGCATATTGAATGCAAGTTGCATTTGGGATGACAGTATAGAGATCATTAATAAATATAGAAAACAAAAGAGGTCTTAGTATGGATCCCTGGAGAGCTCCTAGGGTATTAGGTAGAAGGGTAGAGAGTTTATTCTGCCATAGGACGGCCTGCTGTCTGCCATTCAAATAAGATTGGAATCAGTGGGAGCAGTCTTATCTAAGTAGGCAGGTTTTATAGCGTCTGGATTAGTAGCTGGTGATTGACCATATCAAACACCTTGGAAAAGTCTAAGAGGGCTGAGGATAATTTGTTATTATTACGGTTATGGTATTAGAAAAGGCAAGGAGGGCTCAGGTAGTGCTATGATGAGGCCTGAAAACATGCTGGGAGTTGGCCAGTAAGTTGTTTTGGATAAGATGTTGCATCAACTGCCTGTGGATACATTTTTCCATAATTTTGGCAAGAGGTGACAGTATGGCTATTGGTCGAAAATTAAGAGTTGTATTTATAATATTCATAAGAATGATGCTATGTATCTGCATAATTTCATTCTTTTGTGAAACTTTATGCCACTTTAACACAGAGGCATAGCTGGTTCAATCAGAGCTCTGTGCCAGTACCATTAACCAGTGCCCCCCCAGCAAAGCTTTACTGCTTTAACTGATTACTACATTGTAGCTAGTGGCTTATGGCCCCTCAGCTCTTCCACTGAAAAGCAAAAAAAAAGAAATAAGGGGGAAAAAACACTTTACTGTATTAAACTGATCTGCTTATTACACTTAGATACCCACACCCCATCACTCCCAGAATGTTGTTTAAATGGTATCCCAGTGAGTATACATTCAATACATGGTTCTTACTGAACAAGATTTCTTTTCATACCACACCATCCATGTTTCTCTCTGATCCAAATTTCTGTTAGTGACATAGTATCAGGATATTTTTTCTGAAGATATGAGATCTGAGTTTCTGTTCCATGAATGCTCAGTTTCACTGGGTAACTAAAAAACCAAATACCATAAATTATTGCTGTCCAAAGGGTTGTTTAAGGCGTCTATATTATATGAGTGAATCACACAAATTGTGAATGCTCATAATATTGAATGTACCGGACCTCGAACTTCCTATTGTGGGGGGCTGCACCCCCCACATTCCCCCCCCCGTTAAATATATATTCCAACTCAGAGATCACACTGCAGTGAGGAAAGGGCAAATATCTCATTATTCACTATACTGCAATCTCAGAAAAAGCACTTTGAGGTCCAGTATGTTCGATATTATGAGCGTTTGCAACTTGTGCGGTTCACTCATATGATATAGACCCGTGTTTAAGTATGGATAGGGGAGTATATACTAATTCTAGTACTATGGTATCTCAGAATATTTCCCTATTTCAAAATACAGGGATGTTTAAGTATAAAATACCATGGGTGGGGGAGGGGCAACTATATGAAAATACCAATGGGGGGGGGGGGCACTATAGCACTCAATTTTGCAATTCATTGTTTTGGTGTCACAATCATATTTATATTTTTAAGTATTGGAACTCCCAATGAATCTCATACTTCCAGAAGAGAGAGATCTCCATAATCTTTTCACCGTACTCTGTTCATCTTACTACTATAGGTATGTGGCACTCCACTTTTTCATTATCCCTCTAGCAATCTCATTACCCCAAATATCCATGACTCCAACTCATCCACTGGTTCAGTCATCTAAAGCCCAGTAATGACTCCTCCTGCAGTTCGTACTAGGTTACATGTACTGGTAAACAAATCTAAATACGATGTAGATTCCTTTTTATAAGACCCATTGCTCCTACTACTATTGGAACTGTCTGGGTATCTTTCTTCCACATTGCTCTTATTTCTGCCTGTAAATCCTGATATTTTATGACTTTGTGGCTCTCTGTACACAACACACTGTAGTCACTGGGTGTGATGATTTCAATGATCAATGCTACTTTTGTCTTCTTTTCATGGACCACTACATCCTGTTTTCTAGCCTCTATCTCTTGAACTGTTGGTAATGGGTGGTCCCATGTGATATAAACATCATCATTTTCTATGATGCTCTGTGGCTCATGTTTCCAGTGTTTTTCAGCCACTTCAGTACCATAATGTTTGCACAATCCCCAGTGCAACAGTTTTGCCACATTGTTATGCCTTTCAGTATATAGTCCTTCTGCCATTAGTATGTCACAACCAGCAATGAGGTGTGAGACTGTTTCCAATTTGGTTTTACAAAACCTACATTTGTCTGTTTCTCCCACACATTCAATGGACTTTGTAAACCAGTGTGTACATACCCCACTATCTTGGGCAGTCAATATTAACCTTTCATCTCTTGGTTTGAATTCACCTCTCCTTAATCATTCCTGCGTTTGTTCCTGATCAACATGAGGTTCTTCCAGCAGTTTTCTATACTTGCAGCTATATTTATGCATTTTCCACATTTCTTGCCTTCTCATCTGCTCCTTCACCTTATATTCTTTCTTTTGTTTTTTGGGCACATTCAGTTGCTGCCCAATTTTTATCTACTTCTGGTCTGATTTCCATTTCCTGTTTGACACCGATATGCTTCTGCTAGGTTAAGCAGAGAAGGCATCTTAGATTTATTCTCCTCATATTTCAAAACTTTCACTATGTTTGGGTCTTGTGAGGTCAGCAGATATGTGTGGAGTCACATGATTTAAGATCTATACATGTAATCAATTTCAAGGAGGCCCATCCCTCCTTTGAAATGGGCAGTATATAATCTTGGTATGCATTGATTTTTATAAATCATGTGGTAAGCATGAAGCATCCTTCTTGTTTTCCTATCTAATCTATCCAACAAGGTTTGAAGCCAGTCAATCACTCCAAAACTATAAGTTAGGACAGGAAGAACAAAATTGGTTTATAACTTGGATTTTGTTCCTAGATGTCAATGCTGTTTTCAGGATTAATTTAAGTCTTCTAAAGTATTCCCTACTTTTATTCCCATTTGTTTGTGTTTTATTGTTGATCCTTCATCAATTCCCAAATATTTATACACTCTCTCTTGCTCAAGTTCTTTTATATCACATTCTTGTCCCAAACTGATGTTTTCCTGGTGCTGCAGGTTTCCTGATTTAAAGGTTGCTTTTGCACATTTATCAAGACTAAATGACATTCTTATATCATCTGAAAACTTTCTGACAACTTGCAGTTGTGTTTTCAGTTCCTCATCTGATGAGCTATACAGTTTTAAATCATTAACAAAGAGAAGATGAGTCTTTACACTTTGTTGTTTTCTAGGAGCCAAATTATAACCATTGCTTAAGCTGTTAAGTAGACAGCTTAATGGGTTAAGAGCAAAGCAGAACAGCAGCTTAATGGATTAATGGGCAAGCCAGAATAGCAACGATTACAGAGTCACCCTGGAATATTCCCCTTTGAATTGTTATCCCTTGAATAATAACTTGCCCTTTTATCATGGCTTAATTGCAAACTGGTCTGCCACTCTCATTTATCCATTAATGTGGGACACTATAAAATGCATTTTGTAGTCAATCCATGCCATACTTAGATCCTTCCCCTTTTACAGTTCTCCGCTCTGACTTTATTTAACAATAAATCTCTGCTATAATGATTATCTTATGTACTGCAACAATTTAGTACTGATGTTATACTGAATCCTGCCTGCATCTCTGCTGTCTGTCATGACTACTCTTTGTACAGTTCATTGTTGTAACTGAAAAATGGCTTTTTTGATAAGCTCATTCAACCAATTATCTAATGAGTAGACTTTATCCACGCTGGTGTCAACGACCTGAGACGTACCTCCTTGGACTACATGAAAAAAAGGACGGAGGAGAGCTCTTGATTATGGCCCAGGCCAGTAACCCTGACTAATGATCAGCTTTAATAATTGGGCTTAATTCTGGTGTGTCAAAAAGGGGATCTCTGTCTCTCCTGATGACACATGCTGGATGCCACAACCCTAAGCTGCCGGCTTGCTGCTTGCACCTGTCACCCTGGGCTTCCCGGATATTGGCAAGGCTCTTGCCCATAGTGCCTTTTTTTTAGGCAACCTAGAACACCAAAAGGAAAAAAACTAAGGGTAATGCTGCTCAATGCCAGAGCCCAAAATCCGGACAACACCAAGAAAGGAGGGTGTCCATATTTCATAAGGACAGCAATTAACCATAGGCAAGACTGCTCTGCAATTTGTAGCATGATAGACTGGGAACACTACTCAAGCCCGAACACTCTAACCCAAAATTCCTGGAGTTCTGGAACAACTAGTCACCATCCCCACAAGAGGTGAAAACATACTTGATCTCATCATCACGAACATGATCAGATCATAAACTAATCTGCTGGGAGGTCTCATCCATCCCCCAAAACAAAAAGACCACAGTGACAACAAAGGAGGAAGCTACTACAAAGATAGAGCAAAACTTGAAAAAGGTAAGACACCCTTTGATCATTAAAAAAAAAAACTCTCATAAAATCATCAATCATCCAAGGCAAATTTTGAGAAAAAAAACAAGGAGACTACAATAGAATCATAAGGCCTTTTTTTAGCTATAGATAAAACTAGGAGGGAAACTCCAGATATGCTCAGAATTAGTTTTAATCTTAGCCTCACCTCAGGATACACCCAAGGATGGAACTCATAAATAAAGACATAGGGAACTTGCAGACTTGATCCAACCCCAGTTGCTTTGTCCTGGCAAAGCCTTGACACAATAGGTCCACTCTTGTTCGGCATCTACTTTTTGAAGTACAAAGCAACACAGAGGGAGGGTTAGCTGACAAAGTTTGCAGATAAAGTCATCAGGGATCTGGGGACCAAGTTGACAGTAGTCCATCTAGATCAAGGGAGGTCATCGTCCCCTAAGAACTCCAGCTTTATTCAGTCTCATACCGCTTGCTCAGAGGTGACCTGTGCCTGACATATAAGGCCATGTCAAACCCAGATTTGATGAATAGTACATGTGAGGCAGAGCACCTCGCTGGCCTTGTTCAAGAGGAATCTTGACCAATGGATGGGAGATCGCAGATATACCCCAGGGATTACTTCAGTGTCACTGCTTGACAGAGGCACAGAAAAATGATAGGCATAGTTTTTATTCAAACTAAAGGGGTGGCTTAAGCCCACATAACTATGGGCTAGGCTTATAAATGCCCTTGGGCAGATAGCCTAGTATGAACCTATGAACCTATGAACCTATGAGTAAATACATGCATTCCCCTTTCATTTTCTTCAGCTACCTGAATTATTTTTTCTGTTGCACCAACAGCTTCCCACAGATACAACTGCCTCTCCAAATTTCAGAGTCAAAATAACATTCCCTTAGGGTTGCCACCTTTGGAAGAGGCAAAAATCTGACAAAAGCCTTACCCTTTGGTTTGCCCATTGCTACACCCATTTAGTAAGCAAATATGCATTATTTCTATTTCAAATAATCATGACAGCAACAGTTTTGAAGAAAAAAGAAGTTATGTACTCACCATAACATTCCATCTGAGTAGTTCTACTTCATTTGTCTTCAACCTGTGGGTACCAGATCCATATTGGATCCGAGCTGGCAATTTCACTAGTATCTGCTCCAAGCTTCTCCCCTTACCCATAGCACACCACCACTACCGTCCAACCCCCAGATCGGGTTTGCTGCAACTTACACTAAGAACCTGACCTCAAAAAACACCTTACACACCTAAAATCAGCCAAAAAGGCTGTCCATATGGTAAGGCCAGGAGGAAGGAGGGAGGGATGGTTGAAGACAAATGAAGTAGAACTACTCAGACGGAACGTTATGGTGAGTACATAACTTCTTTATCTGAAGTAGTTTACTTCATTTGACCTTCAACTTGTGGGACAGAGTCCCCAGCCACTAAATACCTGGGTGGCCCTCATGGAAGGATATTCCGGAGCACCATGGAACCAAAGGATGCTCTCCTTCAAGATATCAAATCCGATTTACAGTAAGAAATAAAGGTATGAGATGAAGACCAAGTAGCCACCGAACAAATATCATCCAATGAGACTCTCAACCAAAAAGCCACAGAAGTAGCCATGGACCTAGTTGAGTGAGCTTTCACCTGGCCTGGAGGAGACAAAACTTTATCCTTGTAGATCTGAAGGATACACAAGGAGATCCACCTAGCAATGGTAATCTTGGAGATAGGTTTACCTAAAAAAGTTTTAGAAAAGGACACAAATTGGTAAGTTTTGAGAAAGGTTCTAGTCCTGTGTAAATAGAATCATAACTGTCTATGAACATCCAACAAGTGTAGCCTGTATTCCATTTTGTTAGTAAAATGTGGGAAGAAAACAGATAAATTGATGGTTTGATTGATGTTAATCTGTGATGCTACTTTTGGGAGAAAAGAAAGATTGGTGTGAAGGGAAACCCAGTCCTTATGGAAAATCATGTATGGAACCTTGACAGACAACGCTTGCAGTTCTGAAACCCTCTAAGCGGAGGTGATAGCCACTAGAAACGCTGTTTTCCAAAACAAAAACGTAAGATATGTGGTTGCTGCAGGTTCAAATGGCAGACCGACCAACACTTAAGAACCATTGTAAGGTCCCATGGAGGAATAGGATCTTTGATCGGAGGACATAAGAGGAAGGTACCTTTAATAAAGGCTTTACACAATCTGGATGAGGCTAAGGAAGCAGAATTCTCGCCCACATGAAAATGAGATATGGCAGAGTTGAACCTTGATTGTGGAAGAGCTAGCCTCTTGCTGACAAATATTAGCCAGAAAATCCAAAATAGCAGGAACAGGAGCTGTGAAAGGATCTAAACTCCTTTGAGTAGCCCAAAAGGAAAAACGTTTCTATTTGCTATGATAAACCTTTCTGGTGGATGACTTGTGAGCTGCCACCAGAATAGACCTGACTGAAGAAGACAATCCAGGAGTCCTAGCAATTAAGGGAACTGGAGCAGCCAAGCTGTGAGCTTCAAACTGTCCAGACTTGGATGAGGGACCCTCGAGGGTTGTGAAATGAGATCCTGAATGGGATCCAAGATCCAAGGTGGAGCTAGAAGATGAGACCAAAGGAAGGGAAACCATACCTGGCGAGGCCAAAACGGGGCAAGGAGGATCACTTTGCTCCCCAGTTGGTAAGCTTTCTGTAGAAACCTCAGAATAAGGGGTACAGGAGGATAAGCATAAAGAAGACCGGGATGCCAACCATGGACTAGAGCGTCTCTGGTGGACTCCCCCGGCTTGGGGTTCAGAGCGAAGAACTCGCTGCACTTCATGTTGGAAGGAGATGCGAAGAGATCATAGCAAGGCCAACTCCACTCTAGAAAGATCTGCTATGCTACTGAAGGATTCAGAGACCACTCATAAGGCATCAGAACTGTCCGACAGTCTGTTCGCTAGAATGTTGGACCGTCCCGGAATATGAATTGCTATCAGAAAACGACTGGTGGAGATTGCCCATTCCCAAACTCTCATAGCCTCGAGACGAAGGGGTTAAGATCTAGTCCCTCCCTGTTTGTTGATATACCAGACCACTGACATGTTTGTCCGATTGGATTGCAATGGTTCCCAGATGTAGAAAGGCATGAAGGGCCTGCAACGCTAAAAGGACTGCTCTCATCTCCAGAACGTTTATATGCAAACTGGTCTCGATAAGGGACCACATGCCTTGGAGTGTCCTTCCCGAACAATTCCCCCCACCCAAGTTGGGAGGTGTCTGTGGTCACTGTGGCTTGGACAGGAGCTGGAACAAAAGGTTGTCCCCTCCAGAATTTCTGAAGAATGCATTCACCAAAGAAGGGACGACCTGCAAACTCGGCAAAGGTGTATTGGATGCAACAACAGAAGATCCAACAGGGACCATTGCACCGCTAGAGTCTACTGTAGTACTCGCATATGTAATCAAGCACATGGAAGAAGCATTATGGTCACTGCCATAGAAACTAGGGCCCTCAAAACCGATTCTGCTGAGGGAAGGTGAGAACGGTAGATGAAGGCAACATGTACCCTTAGGTTTCAAACTCTCTGGGGTCAGGAAGATTTTTGCCTGTAGCATGTCTATTCATGCCACTATGTATTCTATCACCTGGACAGGATTCAGAAGAGATTTGGTTGTGTTGATTGTAATTCCTAATCCTAAATGGAGTGCAAACTTTAGGAAATAATCTCTGGTCCGACAAAGTAGACCCTTGGTGGGAGCAGTAAAAAGCCAATCATTCAGGTAAGGGTAGACCTGAATCCCCTGAAGCCTCAGGTGAGCTGCTACTACTGCCATCACTTTGGTGAACACCCTGAGGGCTGTGGTGAGACCAAAGGGTAGGGCTCGGAACTGGCAATGATCGACTCCAAGCAGGAAGTGGAAAACCTCCTGGAGCTTCTGTACATCTTTACGTGATAGTAAGCATCCTGGAGGTCGAACAAGCAAAGTAACATCCAGTCGCTCTCTTGCAGGTACGGCATGATGGACTGTAAGGTGACCATCCAGAACTTTTCTTTGGCAACTGACAGGTTTAGAGAAGATAGGTCCAGAATGGGCCTTAAGTCCCTCATTTTCTTTTGCTCCAAAAATAACCTGGAGTAGATGCCCGATCTGGACTGATCTGGGGGGACGGGTTCGATGGCTCGTTTCTCTAGCAGCTTTGAGATTTCTAGTGCTGCTGCCTCCCTTTGCACAGGTTGTACATCTGGGAGGTGTTTGAAAGGTTTGACAGGGACCACAAATGGGACTGACGGAGAGGGGACTGGCTAAACTCCCATCTGAATCTGTGTGCGAATGAACCTCTGCGCCATTTCATCCATGTCGACTTCAGAGAGACTGCGGGTGGACCGCGATGAAGCCACAGACTCCAACCTGGCGGTTTGAGGATCGGAGGCTCTATATGATGGTCAAGGCTCCTCTGGCTCTGGAGAAAATCTGGGAGATTGGAGCTGAGGGGAGTCATGGTGCCTAGACTGACTCTTGGCAGGATTTCCTGATGGAGCTGAAAGGTCCGGGGACCTTTTTCTTTTCTCAGAACGGTGCTCTCTCTCTCCTTCTCTCTGCCTTTTCTGCACTCTGCTTCCACTGGCTTAGAAGGGGGAGGGTGAGTCTCTGTCCAGGAGGGAGGAGAAGGAAGGACAAGAGTAGAAGGAGAGGTGGACACAACAACAGCTGTGACCGAAGCAGAAGAGGAGGCGGCCGCCTCCGTAGAAGGTAGCAGGCCTTCTACGGCTAACTTGGCCCATCTATCCTTGAGGGCGCCCAGGTTAAAACTCACACAAATAGCACAGTCTGTGTTCAAATGGGCCACACCCAAACACAACACACAAAGAGTGTGACCAGCAGTGGGTGACTATTTGTAGCCACACTCAGTGCACCTCTTAAACACTGGCTTAGGAAGATCTGCCATGTCCCAACACAAAAGACTTTTTTTTGACAATTTTAACCAAGTTATCCAAACTAGTTTTATACAACACATGCCACTCACCACACACTCGGACCAGCACATAGGAAGCAGAGGGGAGGAAGAGAAGACAACTATACACTAAACTATTTAACTACCTAAAACTAACAAGAAAGGCTAAAACTCGACGCGCCAGCGAGGGGAGGATGAGAGGGAGCCTACACTGACAAGAATACATACTCAAAACTCACTAATAATACTGAAAAACCCAACTCACAACTCGGAGCTCAGAATCACAATGCTTAGGCTAGCCACGGCGAATGAGATCTGAGGGTTGGAAGGTAGTGGTGATGTATTATAGGTAAGGGGAGAAGCTTGGAGCTCGGAGCAGATGCTAGTGAAATTGCCGGCTTGGATCCGATACAGATCCGGTACCCACAGGTTGAAGATCAAATGAAGTAAACTACTTCAGATCAGTAAATAAATATGCTAAATGCAACAGATAAGCAAATGTACAAACATGCTGCACATGTTAAAAGATATGTATTAAACTGGTTTGCCACGATGTCTGTCTGTTGAAACTATTATACTAGGTAAGCATGAGGGTCTAAAAGTATACAGAGGAAAGGAACAGACAAGGAATATTTGAAGATTATGTCCTACATTGTGTACTTCACAACTTTGGTTTTATTCATATCCACAATATTATTTATACCAAGGACAAAAATGTACTTTTACCACAGAGAACATAAAAGTTTAACTGTAGGACAGATCCACAGTTTCATTTTAATAAAATTGAGCACACAGACTTGGTTTGTGTAGTATTTCTAAGATGCGTCGTGAAGAGGATTTTTTTGATTAGCTTAATTGCCTGCTAATAGTCACATTTTGCATCACACAGTGCCAATTAAAATGAACAAAAGAATATTCTGACAAAGTTATTTAAATGCAAAACCTTTTGGGAAATATACTTCAGAAATAGGTTAGCTCTCAGAAATTACTCAAAATTATCAGGCAAGGGACCAACACAACAGAATTTCCTGTCAGAGACCCAATTTCCTGAAACCTTGATAACCTGACTGCCAGGAAAAATTCCTGACAGGTGGCAACCTTACACTGCCCACAGATCCTTCATTCATTTCTCCAAGTTTGATTCTTACTTGCGTTTTCATAGCTCAGTCACACTTAATATTCACACAGTTCCCTCTAATCACCACATCAAAACAAAGATAGTAGCTTAAAGAAAAGATGAACTCACTTTTCCCAGTTTTTCAGATGAATAATTCTCTGCAGCTCCTTTCTTAGGCTCACTTCCTTGCCTCCCTACTTTTTCTGTACCTCTTATGCAGAATGTTTTATAAATACTATGGTGAATAAACTAGTTGGCAGTGTGGTGAGGATAGGCAAAAATTACTGGGCTCTCTTACTAAGGACACTGTACACTGTTGCACCTCAAATTAATCCCTGTTGAAGCTTAGGCCTATATCACGGTAGGCTCAAGCAAGTCTAAAAATGCAGTATACTTAAAATATTAACTTTTTGCTATGATTACATAGGACATGGTTAAATGAAAAAAAAAAAGATAATAGTCAATGAATGTATACATCCAACAGCAAATGAATAGTAAGAGAACAATGTATCAAGCAAACTTTTAGTTAAATGAAACGTGCATGTGTTGAGGACTGGTCTGTTTCTGTACAGATCTACAGATACTTCTTGTAAGAAGAGCTTGAAAGTACATTTTTATCTATGTGAGGTTCCAGGAATTTTTTGTAGTTTGAAGTAAGCTCACAGTGACAGAGTCTACACTGCTCTATAGTATCTTGAACAATTACATCCCAAAAATGCTTATTCTGTGTAGTGTAATCTTAATCATTAACTCCTTGGAAATTTGTATCAAAAGATTATGTCACTAAATATTTCTGAAGGTGATACTATAAATCAGAAGAAAATACTGCAATCTCTACAGTGCTCATACGAGTTTGTGTGTTTCGGCTTTTCCCGGTTAGGGGTTGCCACAGCGGAACTCCGGTCTGCTAATGATTGGCAGTAGAGTTTTACGTGCTGGCTTGCCGGGCCTAATGCACAACCTTCAACGAAGGAATGCCCGTTCATGCATGTTGCCACACAGAAGACGCTCTAACTGAGAATCGAACGGGTAACATCTAACTGTGAGGTGACAACGCTACCATAGCACCACCACCGCAGTCACAGTGCTCATACGAGTACAGTATGCTCATATGAGTACAGTATTTTATTTGTCGCTACATCAAAACTGTGCTTTTAATGACTATTTTAAGAAAGAGCTTAACTGGTAAATTTCATATGTCTGTAGAAATCCAAAACCAAACCAAAGATACTAATCCCATAAAGTCAGAGTCAAAATGGATCCCACTATAGCTCACCTTTTATTTGGACAAAGCCAAATACATATAAAACAATTCAACATCGCTTTTATTTACATATTTGCTTCCATCTGACCAGCAGTCTGTGCCATACATTCTACACAAGTTGCAAGTCAAGCTTAATGAGCATTTTAAAAACACAAAGCAGTCAAAGATAATATAAGCTAATTTCAAGACATTCTTTAACTGGACAATCATTAAATGCTTTCATATATGATAGGATACATTTATAAATTATCCATTAACAGAATTTCATTCCGTAAGGAACATTTGCTAATGACTAATTGTACAACCTTCTGTTTTAATAAATTATGTAATAGTCATGGTAATATACGAGGAAATTAGAAAGTATCCTATTATGAACCGAATGAAACCTACATACTACATAATCTACTCACAGAGTATTATAAAATGATGTATTTCAAAATGCAGAGTGACAAGAGATTTAAGTATAAACACAAAAATGTAACACTATAAAAACAAGGATTTCTGCAAGGGAGATGTGGACTTCACTTTGGATTTGCTTGAGATGGGATTCAGTGTAGCCTTTTAATGTAAGCACTATAAAATATTATGGTTTAAGTTTTTAGAGAATGCATAATCTGAGATCAGAAACATTTCTCCATATAACCATGATTGTGTGATCTCAGAATTATATTTAGCAAGCAGAGGGTGTCTATTGCAGGAGTCTGCCACCCTGAGAAAATACTTTTACAACAGTTTTTAGTGAAAGTTGACTTTTCACAGTGTCAACTTAATTCAGTTGTTTATCTCGCAATGTTAAGAACATCTATGACTTACTATCTATTCTATACGCAAAAAGCTAGTGGCTTTGGAAATAGCAGTAAAAATGTTAAATAATGGCAGATATCCTAGCTGGATAGACATCTAATCCACCTCTTCTTCTTTTTTTTTTTTTTTGCTACTCTTGGACAATTATTTTCATAAGCTTATTAGCATGATAGCAAAAACAGAGCCCAGCAAATACTGAAATAAGTAGAATGGAAGACAAGCAATCTCCTTTTAGCATAGATGATTCAACGACCATAGACTGATCATGCCAGCATTCTGCCACACCAGATCATTTTAAGGAAATTAAAATTTAGTTAAAAAAGAAAAAATGAAGCTGATCTGCCTGCACTGATCAGTGCAGTAACTTCTGTATATTTTTCTATTATTCATATTTTTTTCAGGTGCCTTTTGCCTCCCCATTTCCTGGCTATAAGCTCCTCTACTATGGATCTTAGCCTATTTGTTCCTTACTGGCAGCAACATAGCCACTGACTTGGGCAAGGACCTCTGGACAAAACCTCCACCCAGGCAAGGATGAAGCTTATTTGATGTTCTGTCATCTGAAGACCACAAGCCTACTGCATCCCTGCCCTCTTCACAGATCATCAGGATTAACGGACTAAGGGAATAACATAGGGGGAACAGATCTATCCATCAAGCCTATCTTTGCCTCCTATCCAATCACTGTCCTGGTCTGTACAGGGCTTAGCATTAAGTGGTAAGTCATTAGGACTTTCAGGGCATTTGTAATTAAGCCCTAGCACCACTCTCTAGTAACTGAAATAAGTATATATCTCCCCATGACTGCCTACTGCTCTCATGCCTGCACATGCATATTTCTATACATACATATATGCATACACAGTAACAGATACAATTACTGCCTTGGGAGCACACAGGTCTATATCCCCAGTAACTGGCTGCATCATTATTACTGGCACATGGTTTATAAGGTGTCTTGCTGGCAGTGTGGAAATGCAATTAAATTATTCCTTTCTTTGTTGACTTCCTGCCTTGTGGCAGGCATCCAAATGGACTGTGGTCCAAAATGGACATGCCACCATCAGACACTCTTTCCCAATCACTCTTTCTGCTAGACTCCTGCAGCACCCAGATAGTTAAACTCCAGTCTACACCTTGCAGCTAGATTCCTTAATGAGGTAAGTTTTACTAGGTTTATGGCTTGTTTCATGGGAGACCTAAGATGGTATTTATACTGACTTGGGGAAGGCTTGGCAAAAACCTGACTAAAATCCCCTTATTGTTCTTTAAGAAAATGTCATGGATTGTTGACATTCATCTGACCTGCCAAAAATTCAGGCAGCTGCAACCTCAGTTTTGCATCTTTTTGGCAGGACAGCAAACTCCAGTATCAGTACTGGAATTCAAATTCCAGAACTTAGCAGAATGACAGAACTCAAAATCTTCTGATCTTTCTGGTGACGAAACAACACAGATGCTGCAACCACAATATAACAGTTTGTCATCTTTAGGAATCCTGCTACAGAGAAAAACTGAACAAAATACAACCCAAAGCTGGCTCAATTGGCAAGAAGCCAACAAAGAAAAGCCTCATCAAATTAATTACATTCCACACTGCCAGCAAGACAGCTTATAAACCATGCAGAAGCTCTGAAAGGTTAATTGCCACGCCCTTCAAACAAGCCATGATTAACAGGGCCAATTGTACTGTGAAGATCAAGAAAATGAAGAGGATATTATGGTTTGATACAGACTTATTCCCAGTACAGAAGCCATATGAAAACGTATCTCTACATACACAGCCTTGATAACGTAAATCTATACATTACAGATGTAAATTCAATAAATCTAACATCCCACAAAAAAAAATGCTTGCGTGTGTTGTGCGGATCCACTCAAGTATATAAATGCCTGTGCAGCAATCAAGAACTAGGAAATGTGAGGATGGGACATGTTTACAGTAGTCCTTTTTATGCTGCAGAAGGGAAACTACTAAGACATGGCTCACGATTAGTGTCTCATCCCATAATCCATTTAAACTTGTAATTCATTCATCAGCTTTCTGCTAAGTCTTGCTTTTGAGCTCCCCATCTTTGTTGGCTCCTTTCTTAACTTCTGGAAGGGAGTAAGTCTAACTTCCTCCCCAAGAAGGTAGCTGCCTGCTGTGTGTCAAACTGTACAATAATCTGATCTACATCCATACCCAAAAATGCTGGAATTTGCCCATGTCTATCAACTAAATGAATACTTACCAAATGTCACCTTAAGTGACACACATCCTAGAGCTTGCCCAGGCCATAGTAGTGTAACTGCCACGATGTTCCCAGCTAGCTATATAAGCATGGTCTTTTTTTGTTTGTTAGCTTTTAACAGGAGCGGCCTTTGTAGTGTCTATGACATTATTCATAGTCAAATTCTTTTGTATCCATCTAAATGGCTAGAAGATAGAAGGGCATTGCTAAACTCCACTCTTTCATATCCTTACATAACATTAAAGAGTGCACCACATTAAGGATTTGTTATGGGCACTGTTTTTACCATCTTTATTAAACTTGCAATTCCTTCTGCCATGACTACAATCATTTAACTTTTCATTTTCTTTGAATATAACGTGGTCAACTTGCCTTAGCACTATCGTAAATACTAATTTTGGCAACACCCACAAATGTCCTAAAACAAGAAAAAGCATATATATAAACAAAATTAAGTCTATACTATATGGCACATGGGTCATTGTCAGTACTAAATACCCTTTAGCTTAACTATTACCTCACAAACTACTGACCATGTTCTGACAAGGACAGTCGAAGGTGTTCTGACCTCTCAGAAAATATTTTTCAGTATGAGAGACACAAAAATTAGGTTTGTGTAAGAGGTTTCCAATGTAGCACATTATAATGAATATTTACTGGACTTGATCTATCAGCTAGGTGTGCCCACCCCTGGACTGGTGACAGAACCAGTCAAATATTCTAACATGTTCCATACCAGATGCAAATCTCAACACTTGTAAGAAAAAAAAAACATGATTCTAACAAAACCAGTGAAATCTAAAACTCACTCTTACACCATTACAGTATAAACTTTGTGAAACAAGCTTTACTGCAACCTCACAGTTAGTTTATGAGTAGCGGTGTTGAAGGGATTGCACCCCTCCTCCATATCTCGAATAGATTAATTACATAAGACTCCATGATTACTGTAGAGTGTTGTAAGGAGAAAGGCTGTGAGATACTACAGCCTTGGACTGAGAGTGTACATTCCCCCCCTGATTCACACTATCAGTTCCACTGCTCAATACATCAGTTACAACCCTTAGAATTTCAACACCAATCTGACTACCTTCTAGCCCACGTCGCAAAACTCCTCTCTTTATTACCATATTCTGGGCTGCTTTCATTTTAATGACCGTGGATAGCAAATCTCTAGTTGGTGTACCATGCCAGATCCAAATGGATACAAGTATGGACAGCCCTGATGATCATCGAACTACTTATAATAAGGCAAACACGTACCGCAATTTATCACCACTTTTTGAATACCCTGTTTTTATGGTTATAAAAGAGAACATTGGACCTCACCATAGCTGTCAGAATATTACTTTGGCAGCATTCATTAATAGCCACTGCTGTAACATTCTGACTGTCTGAAGTTAGAAAGAGCAGCATTATCTGTTATGAACTTGACTGATGTTTAACGTCATTGTGCATTACTGATACAATTCTTGTTATACCAACCAAATAAATAGTGCCAAACAAATAGTGCCAGTATTTTAAAGTGTCACTGGTTTGTTTCACTTGTCATATTTTTCAGAAATGGTGATTAAAACTACAATTACCACTCTTCTCTGCATACCTCCCAAATGTTCCTGATTTTGGCTTAAAGTCTTGTTCTTCTAATCCCTCCTCAAAATGGTGAATTTTGGAGAAAAGGTGGAAGTTTTACACTTAACCAGAATCATTAGTTACAGACTTCTTTTACTTCATAAAATTAATCTTAAATCAAATTCTTTTGTCAACTGCATTTTAATAGTACTAATATTTTAAAGCATTGTCCCTAGTTATATTTGATTATTTCTGGACTTGTCCCTAGTTTTGGAGGTAAGAGGCTGACAGCAATCCATGTCCAAAAGCCAAAAGCACCAACAACCTACAGCCACCTGTAATTAAGAAAAAAAAACATATCCGGTTTCAAACTAAATAAGTTGTTAATACAGGGGGATCTAGAAAGTAGTATTCCATTACAGCAGTATGTGCTGCTTAACCATTTAAAGCATCTTTAACAGTTGCACATGAATTAAGCAGAAAGCAATGCCAACAAAAATGGTGATATTATTTACTTAACTACTTAACTAACTTTCTTGTTTCAAATTGTTGACTAGAGTGAAGCCACAATTATAATAGAATACTGGACTATGCTGTACCTGAACTAATGCAAGGTCAAGCATGTTCACCAGTATTGTCATTTTACTGGGATACATGAACCCCAGATCCTCCAAAGCGAAAGGTAGAATGATGCTGGAGAAGGGGCCATCTACTAGAGGGTAAAATAAGACTGAGCAACTATTACACAATTGATAAGTCAAAGAATTTCCATAAGAACTCAGTTTTTTTTTCAGGAAACTCTCCTCAGCTTCTAACCAGCCAGCTGTGTTCTTCTGGATGGTCAATAGGCAACACATAGGGCCTCCTACCTGACAGACAAGAATGCATTTTCACCTTACACTAAAGTTACATATCATACTTATGATGCCTGTGCCATAGCCCAGCAATGAAGGAGCCTCAATCCGCATCACTGACACCAGAGAGGGGCGTCTCATATAGGAGAAAAGGATAACAAATACACATAGCAAAGTGCAATTTCCCTTAAGAGCACAGAGATCACAGTCAGTCCGGGGCTGGTCGCTCCCTTGCCCTCCAGATCCCCAATAAGACTCCCCACCAGCACAGCTATAAGGTCCAGATCTCAGCCAGCTGGGCAGCTAAAACCTCCAGTGCCATCTCTGTCTAACCAGTGCTTCATGTCCCTGCCCAAGTAGCTGACAAAGATAAGAGTTTATACAACCATAGTAGCTGATAAAAGCTTATAAAACCACACAGACACTCCTGGAAAAGGTTGGCACAGCTTCTCCAGCTGTGCCCCTATTACCCATGCTATACAGTAGTACCACCTGCCACCACCCAGCTAATATTTATCAGCTACTCAAAGGCCCTTAAAAGTGTGTCCAATTATTACTGTGCAATATTATTATCCAAATGGTAGTATAACTAAGCAGTCAAGGCTTATTAGAGTGACTTGGTACAGTAATCACTATAAATATGCAATGTACTCTAGAGCTTAACTTATCTCTACACAAAATAGTCACAGTTGAAAGGTTTTAAAATATTTAATAATAATAAATAATAAAAACTCAAGACAATATGTCTTACTACACAGTGCTAGTAAGAGTCCAGAGATCACAGAGAAATACATAAAATAATTCAGTAGTACAGTTCTGACATCACAGAAAAATGCTTAGACTAATTTTTCTAGTTATTTCTAAAAGAAAACACACGTCTAAGATAACTTGCATAAGAGCAAGACAGTGCTGTGAGTTGGATGGTCAAGACAAAAATGCTTAATCCTCTCTGGTTCTCTCTGTTTAAATTAAAATTGCAGTTCTGATTCACACTACATCATTCTTCACACTTTCCTGGGGTTCCCAGGCTACACATTACATCATTCTTCACACTTCCCTGGGTTCCCAGGCTAATAGAAACTGCATGTACAGTCTTCACATCTTTTGTTATCTTGCAGCTGGGTCAGGAAGCAGAGCAATAAAAATTCATTTGTATGTTTAAATCTAGCAATTTAACTCTTGGTTAAAACAATAGAATGTCTTCATCTAGACGGGCTGGAGTCAACTTTAGATCAAAAGGTCACAACATGCTTTACTTTGGTCAGTACAGAGCACTGTTGTTTCATTGTTTCAGTTCCACATCTAACAGCATTTTTTTTCCATTTGAGACAACAATCCAATGTATTACATTGATATTTACAAATGATAGAATTATCTATAAAATTCTATCTGGCTTGGCTGGCAGCCTTCACAGTACTCTATTGCTTTACTTATTTATTTTTTAAAAGCTTTAGGCTTAGTAATTGTTTCACTGTGAGATGCATCTAGGGGTTATGGACTTCATGATATAGTTAAGGACTACAATAAGTGGCTTGGATGTGGGTCCAGCTCAGTTAGGTAGATCTTGTCGATAAACACTAAATGAAAATAATAATTTTTAAGGCTGTAAGGTCTTCTCTGATGACAGTCGTTCTTCCTACTACATTAAAGGAGGTCTTGTTCATTTCTGCATCCAAGTGGATTTGTATTGCTAGACTGACAGCTGTTTTAGCAAATGGCAAAACTCCAACTCCAACTCATTAAACTTCAGAGCCCCCAAAATTTATATATACCCACTACAAGACCACATAACAGAGAAAAGTGAAAACTCCTCTGTCAGACATAATGGTTCATAGGTAGGTACTAGGCTATCATCCCAAGGGCCTACATAAGCCTAGCCAACAAGGTTCCCTGGCTTACGCCACCCAAGAAAGTTATTTTCCTGTGCCACTGTCGAGCAGACACACAGAAGTGATCCCCGGGGTGTATTTCCTATTTCCCATCCACTCATCAGGATTTTTCTTAAACAGTGCTAATGAAGAACTTTGCTTAACATAGATGGGTAGCCTGTTCCAGAGTATGGGAAGTCTCTGGGACAGGAATCTATCCCTCCAGCATGTCCTGTTTATTGTGGTGACAAGGTTTAGGTCCCTAGAGCGTGTAGCTTGGAGGGATCAGGATTTCTTTAGATGTAGCATGTCCAACAACTCTGGGTTTGACATAGCTTTATATGTTAGGCAGAGATCACCTCGGAGTAGGCGATATGCTACAGAGTAAAGCTGGTGTTTTTTGAGACGGTCAGTGTAGGGCATTTGTTTGAGGCCAGTAATCCTCTTTGTGAGGTACTTCTGTGGCCTTTCCAGCTGCTGCAGATGTCTTGTGAGGTACATTCTGAAAGGGGCGTTGTACTGTATAATGGGTCTAATGAGTGTCGAGTAGAGGGGAACAATGACCTCTTTTTTCCTGGATGAGAACCCTTTTATGATGAGGTGTGCCACGTAGAAGGACTTCCTGACTACTGTGGCGATGTGACTATCAAAGGAGAGACTACTGTCCACCTGGGTCCCAAGGTCTCTTACCACACATTCAGTGTTAAGTAGATTGCTGCCTATGTGGTAGTTCATGGGTACAGAGTTTTTACCAAAGGGGATGACACTGCACTGTTTGGCATTGAGCTTGAGGCCATGGCTCTGACACCAGGCATCTCTCTCAGCGAGGCCCTTCTGTAGGATATCCACATCATTTGGGGACTTAACTATGGCTCCTAGTTTGCAGTCATCTACGAACTTCATTAGCCAGAGGCCTTCTGTGTTAGCCTGTACTTCAGAGAAGTAAATACCAAACAGGAGAAGTCCCAGGACGGAACCCTGTGGTACTCCACTTGTCACTGCTTTGAGGTCAGATTTGGAGTCTGCAACTTTTACAGTGTGAGTTCTGTCAGTAAGCCAGTTGGCAACCCCATCTTGTGACGTAGGGATTTATACCTAGTTTAGTGAGTTTAGCTATAATTCCAGAATGGGGGATAGTGTTGAAAGCCTTGGCGAGGTCAAGATAGGCTGTGTGAACCACCTTACCCTCATCTACGGCTTTGGTGACTGCCTCGAAGTCAATCAGGTTCAGGAGGCATGATCTGCCTTTCAAAAACCTGCACTGGGTGTGATCTGGAGTTTGGAGGTTACCAATGTCTTTGTTTATGAGTTCCATGATGATACGTTCCATGGCCTTGCAGACCAGGCTCGTTAGAATAATAGGTTGATAGATCCGGAGATCAGTGGTGGCTCCCCCTTTGTGGAGTGGGATAACTGTTGCTGTGCGCCATTCAGTGGGCACAAAGCCTGATGCGAGGCTATTATTGAACACAGTGCTTAAGTTGGGAGCCAGTTCGTTTTGAAGTAAGTGTAAAACGCAGCTTGGGATGTTGCCTGGTCCCATGGAGACTGTGTTTTTTTGCTTTAGAGAGTGCAGCTTTTACCTGCGCAGTTGTGATTACAGGGACTCTGCATTCTTCCTGTATAGATATGGGCCCTTTAGGGGGTGAGGGGGGGTAAAGTTAGCACTGAACCTATCTGCCAGGATGTTGGCAATATCAGTTAGTTCTGTAATTTTCTCACTGTTGTGCTGTAACTCAGAGCAGATCTGGGTGTTGCCATCGAGATTCTTGACATAGCTATATAATGCTAGTGGCGATTTTGTTTTCGTAGCTAGCTTTGGAGGATCTTATAAGGGAGGCTGACCAGGGAGCTCCTCCACTCATGGGATTTTACTCTCTTTTGCAACAGTTTCTTCCTTCTGTTGTACAGTTTGTTTATGGCAGGGGACCACCAGATTGGTTTCCTTTTTTTGGAGGATAGCACGATCCATGCACTCGTGTAAGTGCTTATAAAGTGCATTTGTGTAGGATTCAGCAGTTGTAACTGTATTGTCCATCTGCATGAGTGTCATGAAGTTCACCACTTCTGTCTTAAGAAGCATGAAGTTGGCTTTGGAGAAATGTTTTACCATAGTTTCCTTAATGGGGGTTGGAGGTGGGATGTGGATATCAAGGGTGATTAGCTTATCTTCGGATCGGACCAACGATGAGTTGACTTTAGGTGTGGAACACCGGTCACTTATGTTGGTAATGACTAGGTCTAGGATATTGTTGCCCCTGGTGGGGGTGTGGATAAGTTGATCCAGGGCATTGGAGTTTATGAATTCCAGAAAGTGTTGAGCTAAGGAGTTGGTACACAAGTAGTTTTCCCAGTTAATGGTGGGGTAGTTGAAGTCGCCCATTATTAGGGTGTTTGGTTGAACCCTAATATTTTCCAGTACATCAAGAAAAGAGGAGCGGGAATTCTGGGGCATGGTGGGGGATATGTAGCAAGCTACAATTTGGATTGCAGTTTAGCCCAGAGTCAGTTGCACTTGGATAACCTCGGCTGCATTATGCTGAGCAACTAGCCTGGAGGTGTGGATATCATTAATGAATATGGACACACCTCAGCCTTTGACGTTTCCATGGCCGAACAGTGTGGTATGAGTTATAGCTTGGTAGTGCAGGGGTGCTCTCTGGAGCCTTGAACCAGGTCTCAGTCACTGCACAGATATCGATGTTCTCCATTTTAAGGAGTGCCTCGAGTGAGTGCATTTTGAGATTTAGACTTCTAGCATTGAGTAGCATTACCCTCAGTTTTTGCTTGCCTGTTCCTGTTACAGTGGTGAATTTGTTATTTGAACCTTGCCTAAAAAAGGCACTATAGGGGCAAGCAAGAGCCTTAGCCAGTATTCGGAATCCTAGGGGCGACAGGTGCAGGCCATCTGTGGCAAAGCATCATGGTCTGTCGACCATGTCATCCCACGCAGACAGATACTGGATCCCCTTAGAATGACACCAGAAGCTTAGCCAATTGTTGAAGCCAATCATTTTGCCCTTGTACTGCGGTATCATTCTGGGTGATGGCAGAATGCTACTCAGGGCTAGGGTCATACCTGCCTGGGCTACAAGATCTGAGAGCTCTTCCATGTCTCTTTTCATGTAATCCAGGGAGGTATGTCTCAGGTCATTCACACCAACATGGACAATGACAGAGTCATATTTGTACTTGTTGTGGAGTGACCGGAGTACGTGGGTTACATGGCGGATCCTGGCACCCGACAGGCAGCTGACAGTAACCTTCTCCTTCTTTCATTAAGTTGCCTTTGCAGCAATGATTGTTGATCTATTGAAAATGTTCCCCATTAAAGAAATTGTCTTGGTCTCATAAAATTAAGAATTGTTGCATAAACTCACACTTATCTCTTGTTGAAATAAGGTAGGCCAAGGAAGCCGCTAGAATCATGTTGGCTCCTTTTTTAAAATTTCATGCATCCTACAATTATTTGTTCTCAACATGCATTTCTTCAATCCATTTCTGAAACATATTAACAGGTTGTAGTCAGTGACCTAATCATAATCTTTTGCATTATTTTGAATTATTTTGTCATGTTGTACTTGATGATACTAATGCATGCTTAAAGTAAAAGAAATTATCTTAATGTTAATTGACATGACACAATGTTAGCCTTCTCCCATTGAGGTGCAAAGTTTGTGAAGGACTGTATCTGCTGCATTCAAAACCCCTGGATCTGTGAAGTAAAGCCTGCTACTACAACAGGAAACATTTATGTTCATATGTTCATACTAGGATAATGACCATCAGGGTCTTTACAAGCCTAGCAATGCAACCCACATCAGTTTTGTCTCAGAGTTCCTTGGATGCTTATATGGTGGTGTATGTTAGTAAACAGGTAGCTATGGGTTATCGAGGGTGTGTTGTGCTTGGGAATTAATTTACTTACTGTTGACCTATGTCTATCAGAGGCATGGGGGGAGACCAAGGGCAAATTTGTGATTTCCCATCCAGTGATCAAGGTTTCTTTTGAACATGGTCAGGGTTGAGCACTCTACTACGTAGCTGGGGAGATTATTCCATAGCACAGGGATCCTTTGAAACATGTATCAGTTCCTCCAGCAGGTTCTACTCATGTCTCAGACAAAGTTCAGGTCCTTTGATATAGTGCTTCTGGTGTCTGTCTTGTGGATGTGCAAGAGAATTATCAGAGATAGATAGAAGGTTGCCATGTATGTTAGGCACAGATCACCTCTCAGTAACCTGTAGAAGACTGAGTACAGAGATAGAACTTTAAGGTGATCTGTGTAGGACAGAGTATTCATACCTTATATTCTTCTGGTGAGGAACCTTTGAGGGTGTTCCAAACTGTTGCAAGTCCCTGTCTACGTACATGCCAAAGGGGACTCTGCACTGAATTTTGTGTCCAATAAGGGCTGAGTAGAGTGGCACAGTTATTCCTTGGACCTGGATGTTTTACTCTTGCTTACATGTTGGGTGACATATAATTATTTTCTTACTCTCTTGGCTAAATGGTGGATGAAAGCCAGATTACTGTCTACTTATGTTCCCAGATCCCTAAATATCGGGTCAACTCTTAGGGTGTTTTATTGATGAAGTAATTAGCTTGAGTACAGACTTTCCCAAAGAGCACTATAATGCATTTCATTGTATTGCGTTTTAATCCACTGCTTTTGCACAAATCACTAGTTTGTGTTATGCCCTCTTGTAAGATGTTGGTGTCATGGGGGAATCTATGATAGCTCCTAATTTACAATTATTTGTGAACTTGGTGAGCTACAGACCTTTGACATTAGCCTTGACTTCTGAGAAGTAGATAGCAAACAGGAGTAGGCCCAGCAACATAGACTTGAGGTACTCCATTGGTGACAATATTATATTGGTCACCTTGGCTTGATTAAGGCAGGTGCTATGCACCATTTTCCCCTCATCCGTAGCCTGGTGACACTCTTGAAGATGTCTACCAGGTTAAGTAGTCAAGACCATCCCTTAACAAAGCCAAACTGGGATGGTTTCAGTGGGTGTAGATTGCCAATGTCCTTGCTGATCATTTCCATCATAATTTGTTCCACTGCTTTGCATATTAGAATTTTCAGACTGATGGGTCTGTAGTTCTTGGGATCAGTTGATGGTCTAACCTTATGAAGAAGGTTGACCATTGCACCTCTCTATTCACCTGGCATGTTACCTGTTTTGAGGATGTAGTTTATAAGTGCCTCAAGTGGTCATGCTAGGTAATGTTTTAGGCTACATAGGAGGCAACCAGAGATATTGTCAGGGTCCATTCAAGTAGTGTTTTTGGCCTTAGCGAGCACCTCCAGGAAATGATCCCTGTTGATAGTTGGGGGGATATGCTAGAAGGTTATTTCACAAGGGGTGGTGGGGGTGGGGATGAACTCAGAGATAAATTTATCAGCCAGTAAATATGCTATTTCATTTAACCATGGTAAATGGGGTCCATATTACATGAATGAACAATCAAAATGTCGAATACAACATAATCGACCCACTTTGATCGAATGTTCATGTAATCGGAGACCGTAAATGTCGAAATCTGGAGTTCCGAAATGTTTTAGTCGGCCTTGCTAGTGAGTGTAGCTTGTGATGTAAACACGCTGCTACACTGTCTGGAATGGCTAAGTAAGAGGCTGTTTTACTTTTATATACCAACTCTGAGATTGCTGTACATTGGTGAAAGGGCAATTTCCCGGTAATCGCTTGTGTAAGAAGTCACTTTGCAATTACCAGGAAATTGCCCTTTCCCCAATATACAGCGATCTTGGAGTTGGTATATTTACTTAGGGGGTGTGGGGGGCGAAGCCCCTCACTTTGTTTTAAAAGTAGATGTGTTTGTGTATGTTTTTAAGTGTTTGAATGATGTGAGTGTGTAGGGGTTTGTATGCATTGGTTGTATGTGTGTGTTGTATGTTAGTACAGGGAAACTGTGGGGTGAACAAAATCTTTCGATTTTTTATTTTTCAGGGGTTTTAGGTTTCAATTAGATAAACGATCGATCAAAGTGTGTCGAGTATGTTGTACTCGACATTTTGACCATTTGTTCATCTAATATAGACCCGGTAAGTGAATGTTGTGGCATTTAACACCAGTAGTGCACACTGCTGAGTATTACCTTTAAGATTCCTAGCAAGTTGAAGAAGACCTTGCGACTGTCCATAGCCTGGGAGGCTAGCCTGACCTTATAATTGGCCTTGCTGGACTTTATTAGACCTCTTAGTTTCTTGTGTTGATGAATCAGAGAGCTCTTGTCTCTAAGAAAGTTGCTCTTTCTGATTTTGGCTATGACTTTTTTTCTTTTGTTATATAGCCTGTTAAGGTAAGGATTTGACTAGTGTGACTTTTCTTTGGTGTAAGATCTGGGCTCTTTTCTGGTAGGTACAGCAGCTTTACTGCATCCATTTACAGGTTTGTACATGATACACCTTCTCCTTTGGTTTTCCCACTGTCATTTGATGGTCTGACCGAGTGGAAAGGGTTATAACCCAGTATGGCCAGGGTGCTTTCCGCAGCCTTGAACCAGGTTTCCGTGACAACACAGATGTCAGCATCCTCCTAGGTGAGGACAGCTTCCAATGAATGCAGTTTTAGGTTTAGACTCCTAGTGTTTAGCAGCATGTCCCGGATGTTGGTTTTTGTGGAGTAACTTACATTGGAAAATTTGTACTTGTGACATTACCTAAAAATGGCACTAGGGGGGAGGCAAGGGTCTTTGCCAGAAGCCGAAATCTTAGGGGTGATATGTGAACACCATCTCTGGAAAAGCATTGTTGTCTATCAACCATATCATCCCAGGCTGACAGCAAGTGGATCCCCTTTAGAATGACACCAAGAATGAAGCCAATTGTTGAAGTCAATCATCTTTTGCATGTATTGCGGCATCATCCTAGGTGAGGGTAGTATGCTGCTTAAGGTTAGGGACATACCTGCCTGGGGCACATAATCAGAGAGCGCAATCATGCCTCTCTTCATATAGTCCAGAGAAGTACATCTCAAGTCATTCACACCAACATGCATTATGACCGAGTCATAACAGTACCTGCTGCTGAGAGACA